>NC_056748.1:920220014-920295354 GCF_019279795.1 Protopterus annectens | reverse complement strand
TCGACAGATCTCAATGCTTTGTCAGAAATGGTGTTAATCTGTCACTCGTGGGCTATTGGCTACTGGCTCTTGTGGGCCCCTTCAGAAATTGAAGTTTTAAAAGCTCAAATTTCATATGGTCAAGATCATATGATCAAACTTTTAAAAGTTTGAACGGTCTGAATGGAGATTCTCCATACAGTGCGGAATGGGAAGATTTCCCTTTTCCTCAATGTACTGCGATCTTGGAGTTGGGTATATTTAAATAGTGGGGGTTTGGGGGTAGCAGGGGGGCTTGCCTCCCCTGCTATAAATGTTTAGTTATTTTTTTTTGTTGTTTTTACCATATTCCAACTTTTGAATGTTCAATCTTATGGTCTCAGCCATATAAAATTCGAACATTTAAAAGTTCGATCATGTGACGTAGACCTGCTCTTGCTACCCACATAGTGCCTTTTTTAGGGAGCGTCTCAAGGACAAAACTCCCTGATGTAAAAACTCCATCTAAAAACAACCTCAAGGTTATGCTGCTAACCAGTATGAGTCTTAATATGAAACTGTACTCAATGGAAGCAGTCCTCACCTTGGAAGACGCAGACATTTGTACAGTCATGGAGACCTGGTTCAAGGCAGTGGACAGCACTCCAGCCATACCGGGTTATACCTCCTTCCACATGTTCAGACCACAAATTGAAGGGGTGAAAAACTAAATGAGACGGTGTATCAATATTCACTGAAGATAAAAGCACCTCCAGATTGGTTAAGCAGTATGATTCCCTGGAGATACTTAAGGTGCAATTAACAGTTGGTAGGACACCAATTCACATCACTGCCAGCTACAGGACCCCCTCCATGAATTAGGACACGCACTCTACCAATTTGGAACTACTTGAGTGCATCAAGATACATCTGGACACCATGGTTTTGGGTGACTTACTACCTATCCATAGACTGGGTAAACTACTTGTGCTCAAACTCTCATGCCCATAGGTTCCTCGACTTCGTTAACTCTAATGTCCTGGACCAGCTGGTTGGCACCCCCATAAGGAGTGCCAACATCCTAGATGTGGTGCTTACTAATATATGGGACCACTGTAGTACCACCACTGTGAGGTCTTTCCTGGTGAGATCTCACCGCAAATCAGTCTCATTCGAAATAACTACCACACCTGACCCCCCCCCCAAACTAAAAAACTTCTCCAAAGCAAATTATAACCTCTTACAGGATGGTATAAATAGCATCACTGAACCTCCCCCTCAGATGAACTGGCAACTATGTAGAGTTTTACACCAATGCTTTATACAGACACCTGTATAACTGCATTGAGTTGACCATACCAGATAGGACCAAAACAAGCTCCTCAAGGAAAAGCAAACATGCCTGGTGGACAACTGCCATTAACAGCCTTTACAATAACAGGAAGAAACTGCTATCCCAAGAGTAAGAGGGAGCGAGTCCTAAATTGGAGACACTTCCTCCTCAACTTAAACAAGTAAATAAAACTTCTTATGAAGTCCTCCAAAGCAAACTACAAATCCAAATTAGCTTCCTCAACTAGGACAACCATAAGGTGTTCTTTACTTACATCTGTAAACTAAAAGGAAAGGTCCAGATCTGTGCCAAACTGGTAGTTAATGATACTACATATACTGAGCCTGTGGACATAGCTAGCCTTTTGGCCGACCGGTTCTGTGAAAAACTTCACTCCCGTCTCCACCATACGTACCCCATGACATCCTTACCACTTGTCCCCTACCATGCATCTCTAAAGAGCAGGTTGTAAATGCCTTCTCTAAGGCCAAAAACACAGCATCTTTGGTACCTGATAACACCTCAGGTTGCATCCTACATGGGTTCCAACAAGAGTTAACATCAGCACTGGGTACTCTTTTCAACCATAGTCTAAGCACTGGCTTCGTCCCATCTGAATGGAAAATGGCCACTGTTTTTCCCTTGCACAAAGGTTTTGCTTCCACTGATCCCAGGAACTAGAGACCTATTAGACGGACTGGCCTTATCTGCAAGGCCATGAAGCAAATCATCATGGACATATCAACAAAGATATAGGTACTTTCCAGACACTTGACCCTATTCAGTATGGATTTGTCAAAGGGAGATCATGCCTGTTAAACATGGTGGACTTCTTTGAGGCAGTCACCAAGGCCCTGGACAAGGGGAAATCTGTCCATACAGCCTACCTAGACTTAGCCAAGGCTAGTGACACCATCTCCTACTCAGGCATCACTGAAACTCACCTAGCTCGGTATCAACCCTTATATTGTTAGATGGGTCACTAACTGGCTCACTGAGAACAGTCAAAACAAGGGAAATCCACCTGACAGCAGACCTGTAAACCAGTGATGCTTTACCGGGATCAGTCCTGGGACCTCTACTGTTTGGAGTCTACTTCTCTGAAGTACAAGCAAAAACTAAAGATCTGTAGCTGACAATGTTTGCTGATGACTGCAAACTGGGAGCTGTCACCGAATCTCCAAATGATGTCCACATCCTACAAGAGATGGTCTTACACAAACAAATGACTGCTGCCAAAGTTATGGCCTTAAATTCAATGCAAAAAAAAATCTATCACCACCCCCTTCTGTAAGAGCGACATTCCTGCTAACTACCCCCATCAATAACTCCCTATAGTACACATCCATTGTTGAGAGACCTGGGTACACAGGTTGACAGCAACCTTACCTTTGATCACCATGTTTCCACAGTGGTAAGAAGGGCATTCTATATTGCTCATCTCATAAGTAAGTGCATTGCCTTCAGAAAAATGTTGTTACCTCTCTGTACTCTTCTTCCCTCATCAGGCCAATAATTGAGTACAACACCCCTTTTGGTATGTACCTTTCCAAGCAACTGCAGCAATTGGAGAGAGCACAAAGTTGTCACATGATAAATTCAAGGTCTTCAGCATCTGTCCTATGTGGGTCTGAAATCACTGTCACTTTATTCTGGTTCATACAGACTACTTGGAGGTAATCTCTGCCTTGCATTAAGGCAATCCCTGATGCTGCTTTACTGGAAATGCTGCATATCCGCAAGCCAAATGGAGGAGGAACAGGCTTCCTGGGAGGCCTAAGATGAGGGATATCTTAAAGGAATTGTTTAACCTAAATCTAGAAGCTAAAGGAGGTAATACAGACAGAGAAGCAGAAATAGCTGAGTGGGCCTTAGAAGAATAAGCCAACTCAGCACTGAGCAATTCACATAGGTAAGTGAGAACCAAAGAACAGCCACAGAAAGTGGATCCAGGTTACAAGAAAGACACCAAGCAGAAAACCTTTTCCATTTGGATAAGTAGGGTTTCCTAGTAGTGGGTTTCCTGGCCTCCTGCAGAACCCCAAGCACATCCTTAGAAAAAAAAGGTGTCCATGTGGAATCTAAATCCCATCACCCACAATGTCAGTTGAGTTGAGTCTAAATCTCAGAATGCACTCCTTAAAATGGAGAACATCGACATCTGTGCAGTGACTGAGACCTGGTTCAAGGCTCCAGAGAGCACCCCTGCACTACCAGGCTATAACTCATACCACACTTTTCGGGCATGTAACCTGGATCGAAACACCAAAGGTGGAGGTGTGTCCATATTCATTAAGGATATCCACACCTCCAGGCTAGTTGCTCAGCATAATGCATCCAAGGTTATCCAAGTGCAACTAACTTTGGGCAAAACTGCAATCTAAATTGTAGCTTGCTACAGAACCCCCCATGCCCCAGGATTCCCAGTCCTCTTTTCTTGATGTACTAGAAAAGATCAAGGTTCAACCAAACACCATAATAATGGGTGATTTCAACTACCCCACCATTAACTGGGAAAACTACTCGTGTACCAACTCCTTAGCTCAACTCTTTCTGGAATTCATAAACTCCAATGCCCTAGATCAACTTATCCACACCCCAACCAGGGGCAACAATATCCTAGACCTAGTCATTACCAACATGAGTGACCGGTGTTCCATACCTGAAGTCAACTCCTCATTGGTCCGATCTGACCATAAGCTTATCACCCTTGATATCCACATCCTGCCCCCACCCCCCCATTAAGGAAACCACAGTAAAACATTTCTCCAAAGCCAACTTCATGCTTCTTAAGACAGAAGTGGTGAACTTCATGACACCCATGCAGATGGACAATACAGTTACAACTGCTGAATCCTACACAAATGCACTCTATAAGCAGTTACACAAGTGCATGGATCGTGCTATCCCAAACAGACCCAAGACGCTATCCTCCAAAAAAAGGAAGCCAATCTGGTGGTCCCCTGCCATAAAAAAAATGTACAACAGAAGGAAGAAACTGTTGCAAAAAGAGAGTAAAATCCCATGAGTGGAGGAGCTCCGTGGTCAGCCTCAGTAAGAAGCTGAGATCCCTTATTAGATCCTCCAAAGCTAGCCACGAAAACAAAAATCGCCACTAAATCCAAGGACAACCACAAAGCATTCTATAGCTATGTCAAGAATCTAGATGGCAACACCCAGATCTGCTCTGAGTTACAGCACAAAGGCACGAAGATTGCAGAGCCAACTGATATTGCCAACATCATGGCAGATCGGTTCAGAGCTAACTTTACCCCCCTCTCACCCCCTAAAGGGCCCATATCTATAAAGGAAGAATGCAGAGTCCCCTGTAATCACAACTACACAGGTAAAAGCTGTACTCTCTAAAGCCAAAAAAACAGCATCCATGGGACTGGACAACATCCCAGGCTGTGTTTTACACGAACTTCAGGATGAACTGGCTCCCCACTTAAGCACCATGTTCAATAATGGCTTCACATCAGGCTTTGTGCCCACTGAATGGCGCACAGCAACAGTTATCCCACTCCACAAAGGGGGAGCCACCACTGATCCCGGGAACTATCTACCTATTAGCCTGACGAACCTGGTCTGCAAGGCCATGGAACGTATCATCATGGAACTCATAAACAAAGACACTGGTAACCTCCAAACTCTGGATCCCACCCAGTTCGGGTTTGTGAAAGGCAGATAATACCTCCTGAACCTGATCGACTTATTTGAGGCAGTCACCAAAGCCGTGGATGAGGGTAAGGTGGTTCACACAGCCTATCTTGACCTCGCCAAGGCTTTCAACATCAACCCCCATTCTGGAATTATAGATAAACTCACTAAACTAGGTATAAATCCCTGCATCACAAGATGGGTTGCCAACTGGCACACTGACAGAACCCACACTGTAAAAGTTGTAGACTCCAAATCTGACCTCAAGGCAGTGACAAGTGGAGTGCCACAGGGTTCCGTCCTGGGACCTCTTCTGTTTGCTTTCTACTTCTCTGAAGTTCAGGCCAACACAGAAGGCCTCTGACTGATGAAGTTCGCAGATGACTGCAAACTAGGAGCCATAGTCAAGTCCCCAAATGATGTTGACATCCTACAGAAGGGCCTCACTGAGACAGATGCCTGGTGTCAGAGCCATGGCCTCAAGCTCAATGCCAAAAAGTGCAGCGTCATCCCCTTTTGTAAAATCTCTGTACCCATGAACTACCACATAGGCAGCAATCTACTTAGCACCGAATGCATGATAAGAGACCTTGGGACCCAGGTGGACAGTAGTCTCTCCTTTGATAGTCACATCGCCAGAGTAGTCAGCAAGTCCTTCTATGTGGCATACCTCATCATAAAAGGGTTCTCATCCAGGAAAAAAGAGGTCATTGTTCCCCTCTACTCGCCACTCAGACCCATTATAGAGTACAGCGCCCCTTTTGGAATGTACCTCACAGGACATCTGCAGCAGCTGGAAAGGCCACAGAAGTACCTCACAAAGAGGATTACTGGCCTCAAACAAATGCCCTACACTGACCGCCTCAAATAACTCCAGCTTTACTCCGTAGCATATCGCCTACTCCGATGTGATCTCTGCCTAACATATAAAGCTATGTCAAACCCAGAGCTGTTGGACATGCTACACCTAAAGAAATAAATCCCAATCCCTCCAAGCTACACACTCTAGGGACCTAAACCTTGTCACCACAATAAACAGGACACGCTGGAGGGATAGATTCCTGTCCCAGAGACTTCCTATACTCTGGAACAAGCTACCCATCTATGTCAAGCAAAGGTCTTCATTAGTACTCTTCATGAAAATTCTTGATGAGTGGATGGGAAATTGGAAATACACCCCGGGGATCACTTGTCTCTCTGCTGGACAGTGGCACAGGAAAATAACTTTCTTGGGTGGCGTAAGCTATGGTACCTTGCTGGCTAGGCTTACGTAGGCCCTTGGGCCGATAGCCTAGTACCTACCTATGAACCTATGACAGGTGGCAATGGATGAAAGATCCTTTATCTTGTGGGAGTAGGTCCACCCTGTGAGGTAACTTGTCATGACTGCCCTAGTCTAAATGCAGAAGAGGGAACCAATGCGGTCTCAGGCAAAAGGGAGTCACCAACAAAATTTTGGGAGCATCCTGCTGTATTTTTTTTTAAACACCTTTACTGAATTATCACTTGTAACATAAGCAAATTTACATTCATACAAAAGTAATCAAACTGATTTCCTATATATTGCTAGATATCGTATAACCCAAGCAACATTACATAAATTATTCAAGTCCTGACCCTTTTTTTTCTTTAAACAAGAAACATCTTTTAAACCATCATGCAATCATACTTCTATATAAATGAAACACTATACCAACACAATCCTAGTTGCAAGCATTTTATATCACAATTATATCACAAACCATACTGACACACTCCCAGTTGCAAACATTATACATCACTTAATCTACCCAATCATTTTTCAAACATTACATATAGCTCATTTAAGTCCTGCCTTCATTTATACCTCATTCCTACCCTGTATGTATTGTTCCCACAATTCCCATTTTTTCTATGTAGTTTACTCCTATCCTTTTCTAAAGATCTCAATTCCACTTGTTTTATCTCTGCTTCTATATTCATTGCTTCTAACATATTTGGTTTAGATTTTGATTTCCATTTTCTAGTAATTGCTTTTTCGTCATAATTAGACAAATCAAGGCCTTACCATTGTCTAGGCAATTACAATTCTGTTATCATAGCTCAGAAAAATGATCTCCCTCGTCACACTAATCCGCCCATCCAACATCTCAGACAATGCATCCCGCAGGGAATCCTTAAAGTCCGCCAATCCATCGTACTCCCAGAAAATGTGTTGCCAAGTACCTCTTTCTTCCCTGTTACACCTCCAACATTGTCTGTCTACCCGAGGGAAAATTCTTGAGTATATTTGGAGTATAAAAATATCTAAGTAAACATTTCTAAGCAAAAATCCTAAACTTTCTAGATGTTGTTGAATATTTGGGATATGTACATGTACAGTACCTTCCCATTGTTTCATTGTGAATTGCTTATCCAATCTCTCTACAAATCCTTTCTAACCTCCTCTGATTGATTCTTATAGTTATCAGGCAATATTTTACATGCTCTACTCATTTTTTTTTTTTAGTGACAGCTTCTGTGCTAGGTTCTACTAAACATTCTACCAGTGCTGGTCTTTCATTTAGGAACCCCCCCCCATTTCTTTCTCTTTGCTTATACTGTGACATCAATCCTTTGTAGGGAATGAAATCTATAACCAGCAGTTCAAATAAATTCTTGGCTCTTCCCATTCTATTACCTTTCCCTCACTAGTTATTTGTTCCCAATACCTTGGTTCCTTTGCCAGTTTTTCCCAATAAATTCCAGCCCCCTCTTGCCTATTATCTATATCCCTAATTGCAGCCATACCTATTGGAAGAATCTCCTTTCTCCACTCCTGTTTTGGCTTAGTTCTTAGAATTCTTTCTGCTATGTTATGGATATAATATTCTGTATGATTATTGTTATTCTCCTTAAAGACTTGTATCCAAAATACCAGTATCTCCTTGTTTCTTGAGCTTTCCCAGTTTCATCACCCCTTTTCACTAGTTTTCTGCGTATGCTATGTAGAGCAGCCTTAACTGTGCAGCTCCGAAATACCCCTTCAAACTGGGCAATACCAATCCTCCCTGTTCTACTGGAAGAATCAGCTTATCCCACTTGACTATTGCCATCTTCCCCTTCCAGATAAAGTCCTTCAGCTCTTTATTAATTTCTATCCACCACTTTTCCTCTGGTTGATAAAAATATACTGACCTCTGTATACGACTAAAGGAACTAAAATCATTTTTGACTGCTTGTTTCTTACTATCCATACAACAAAGCTTCCATTTTCTCAGTTTTTGTATTATCTTTTTAGTCTCTTCCCACATATCCTTAGCCGACACACCAGAATAATTGTTAATCCATACTCCTAAATACTTAATGTCCTCATAAATACAGATATTGTTGAACCACAATCTGTGTGTGTGGGTCAATAATTTACCGCTATTGCCTTTGTTTTAGCTTCATTAAATTTTGTATCCTGAAAAGACTTGAAACGGTCTCAAAATGTTCCACAACACTGTCTCTTTCTGTTTTTTTGTCAGGTATAAATATCTGCTAATAGAGCCAGCTTTTCTTGACTACCATACCAATTCTATCCTTGAATTTCTGAGTCACTTATTTTCTTTGCCAGTGGTTCTAAATATAATGCAAATAAAGAAACAGGGCACTCCTGTCCGGTTCCTCTGCTTAAGCAGAGATCAGAGAGGACACCAACTGCTTTAATTTAATTTTTGCCTATGATCCATTATATATCCCCCTAATTAACTTTATAATTTTTTTAGGAAGAACAAATGCTTCCATTGCCCTGCTCATAAAGTCCCAGATAACTGTCAAATGCTTTCTCTGCATTAGGACCCACCACCAAAGGTATTTTCTTACATTCCACTTCCCTTTGACAAATGTTTGCCTCGCCTCCATAAAACCACTATGATTCATATCTGTCAATTTTGGCATTACTTTTGTCATTCTTTTAGCCATTACAGACAAGAACACTTTATAATCATGGTTTAGTATTGAAATGGGCCTGTGTGAAGCTGGGTCTGATGGTTCTTTAGCCTCTTTAGATATTACAGCTACCACTGCTTTCTTCCAGGATGTTGGTACTTCTCTTAAAATACTATTAGACAAAACCTTAAAGATGTTAAAAAGTTTTTCCCTCCTAGCTTCCAAACTTGCACAGGAATACCATCTTTTCATGGGAACTTTCCTGTTGATTGGTTATACATCACAATTTTTATCTCATCTCCTCCTATCCTGTTAGTACTTGAGCCGCATTAACTTCTAAACTTGGCATATTTCATTCTCCCATAAACATTTCCATTTGTATCTCTTCCTGATTTCCATATTTCTCTGTTTTATACAGACTTTCATAGAATTTCTGAAATATTTCTAACCTCTACAGGATCTTTTATTACCTTCCTTGTATAGGCTCACTAAGCTTGGCAAAGTACAGTTGTGTACACTTACCATAAATGTAGATGTTAGAGTGTCTTCACTGTTGCAGTCATCACTGTAGGGTTCTTCCTGCCTGCAGGCAGCCCTCGGTCAGCCAGAATCCCAAAGTCTGGGTCCGGTGTCGGCTGTGTACTCACCCTCTCAGCAGACGCCATGTTCTCCAGTTTTTCTTGCCCCAGATGTCAGGTGCCCAAAAGTAAAGGCTAAAAGTAAAACAAAAATGTAACATACAACAAACCCCATACCCTGTAGCAAATACACCTCAGAAAAAGAGTGAAGCAGGAAACCACACCAATAAAAGTATAAGAGGGGACAGGAGGGTGGGTAACCCAGACTGTAACTGTGAAGACACTCGAACATCTACATTTATGGTAAGTGTACACAACTGTACTACGTTCGTGTTTCACTGTTGCAGTCATCACTGTAGGGTTGAATCCCAAAGCTGAAATAAAGGGAGGTGGTTATTGAGTAGAAGGGGCGGCTAGAAGGCCTTGTAAGACTGCAGAAGCAAAGCCTGCCCTAGACTTAGAATAAAGATGAAGATTTATAGTGCTTAGAGAAAGTATGCACTGAACTCCCAAGTTGCAGCTTCCAAAATATCTTTGGTAGGGACTCCCCTGAGAAAGGCAGCTGAAGTAGCAGCAGCTCTGGTAGAGTGTCCCCTAATTTTTCCTGGGATTTGCTTTCCATGGATGAGAGTAAAAATCTGATTCCATGAGCAATCCATTTAGAAATGGTATGTTTTGAAATAGCTTTGCCTTGGGAATTTGTTGCATAAGAAACAAACAGTTGTTCAGTTTTCCTGATATCCTTGGTTCTGTCCAGGTAAAAGTGAAGCTGCCTGTGCACGTCCAAAGAATGCAAGATCCTCTCCCCCTTATTTTGTGGATTAGGGAAAAAAGTTGGCAGGTGAACAGTTTGGTTTAAAGCCACTTTAGAAACCACTTTAGGCATGAAAGTATGGTTAGTCCTCAAAGAAACCCTGTCTTGATGAAAAATAATGTAAGGTTCCACGGCCATGAGCGCTTGTAACTCTGAGACTCTCCTGGCTGAAGTTAAAGCCAGTAGGATAACAGTCTTCCATGATAAATATTTTATATCAGCTGTGGCATCAGGCTCAAAAGGAGGCAGAGTACGTTTTTCCAGGACATAATTGAGGTCCCAGGCAGGAATGGGTGGTGTCCTAGAGGGCCTTAAATTCTTTGCTCCTCTGAGATATTGTTTCAGAAGTGGATGTGAAAAAATTGGAGGGTCTGTATTATAATGTGCAGAGACAGCTGTGGCATGTATTTTTATGGAGGAAAAATATAAACCCTTATGCAAAATATCTGTTAGGTAATGTAAAATCAATGGAATATTTGGAATGTGAGGATCTGATTGCTGCGCATGCATCCAGGTGCAAAATCTCTTCCATTTACCTTCATACGATTTCCTAGCGCTAGGCCTTCTGGCTTCTAAGATAACATCCATGACCTGTTTGGAAAGGGTAGGATTAATCATAGACCCTGAATATGCCAGGCTGCCAGGCTGAGAGTTTTGATATGAGAGTGCAGGACCTGGCCCTGATGTTGAGACAAAAGATTTGGAATCTGAGGTAGAATCCAAAGAGGTTCCTGGGATAGATTCATCAGTGTTGAGTACCAAAATTGTCGAGGCCAATTCTGGGCTAGTAAGATCAGCTTTGGTTTGCCCGGTTTTATTTTTAACACCACCCTTGGAAGAAGAGGTAGTGGTGGAAAGGCATACCCAGAGAGGTTCCTCCAACTGAATGAGAGAGCATCCACTTTCCATGCTAGCTTGTGATATGTCCTTGTGCAAAAAGTCTGTAACTGGTACTTGTGGGGAGATGCAAATAGATCTATGTCCAGGCAGCCCCAGGCTTCTGTAATCATCTTGAATATTTGGGTGTCTAGCATCCACTCGTGTGGGTCTGACAGGTTCCTGCTCAGGCCTGTCTGCCAGAGTGTGTTGTTTCCTTGGCAGGAATTGAGCTTGTAGGTCCACTTTGCAAGCTAGTGCTGTGCTCCATAGAGTCATGGCTAGTCTGCAAAGGGGGTAGGAGTGTGAACCCCCTTGCTTGTTTATGTACCACATAACTGTGGTGTTGTCTGTCCGTATCAGTAGCTGCCCTGGCTGTAAAAGATCGCTGAAAGCCAAGAGGGCATTCTGCACAGCTAACATCTCTTTTAAATTGATATGAAGATGCTTCTGATCCTCTGTCCAACAATCTTGCAGGCCTTTTCCCTGCAAGTGGGCTCCCCATGCATAATCCGAGGCGTCCGTGGTTATCACTTAGTAGGCTGGAGGTAGACTGAAGGCTTTCCCCTTTGTTTTGAAAACATGCCATGGCCCACCAATGGAATTCATTTTGTAGGCAAGGCAAGACAGCAATCAATTAGCTTCCAGACTGCGACAATACTGGGACCATACGCTTTTTAGGTACCATTGTATCTTCCTCATATGCAGTCTTGCATATGATAGGAGTACGATGCAGGAAGCCATGTAACCCAAAGCCTGCAGGAATTTCCTTGCAGTTAGGCGAGACATCAACGCCAGGCTTTTGAAAGTTGAAGCCAGCTGTAGTTGTTTTTCTGATGTCAGGAATGCCATCTGGGTTGTTGTGTTTAAAAGCACCCAGGAAAGTTATCTCTTGAGTGGGTGTCAGATTTGACTTTACGCTCACAGTGAATCCAGGTACTTGAGTAGATTCTGAACAAATTCCAGGTGCTGGAGTAAAATGTCCTTGCTCTCTGTTTGAATAAGGCAGTCGTCAGCCCCAGATAAGGGTAAATTTGAATTCCCTTGAGTCTGCAGTAAGCTACTACTGGTGCCAGGCACTTGGTAAAGACCCTGGGTGCAGTAGACAAGCCAAGGGCAGCAGAATTGGTAATGTTTGAGCCTGCCTTGAACCTGAGGTATTTTCTGCACTCCTGTCTGATAGGAATGTGTGGCAAGCCTCTCTAAATCCAGTGTCACCATCCATGCATTTTGCTCAACATTGGCGAGCTGCAGAGTGAGCATCTTGAACTTTGGTATCTCCAGGAAAGTATTTAAGACTGACAGATCCAGGATGGGTCTCCAAATATTTTGCTTTCTGGGAACTAGAAAGAGTCTTGAATAAAAGCCTTGTCCCGTCTCTGAATTTGGTAGAATAGATACAACTTTATATAGAAAACCCACCTGGAAAAACTCTATGCTAAGCTTTAATAGTATGCATCCTCGACATACTTTTCAAGCTATTGTCAAAAGTCAATTTACTAGAATTCACAGATTGTGTAACAGAACTGAGGATTTAAATAAGGAAGCACAATATATGGAGGAATTATTTATAAATCGAGGCTATAGCCCCTCCATGGTTAAGAGCATTAGATCTGAAGTCCTGGACCATATAGACCAAGTGGGCAAACAATACCCTACCTTCAGGCATGAAAAAGAGAATTCTATGTCTTATAAAAAGAATGAGGTTAGAGACAACCAAGTTAATTACATCATTAGCTATACTAGCGACATCAATAAGATACAACAAGTTGTCAGTAATAATTGGCATATTTTAGCCACGGATTCTCAAACCAAGAACATCATAGGCAGATATCCGAGGTTCATATACAGAAATAGTAAAAATCTTAAGAGATTATTGTGTCATGACTCACATTTTAGGGGACAACATGCCACTCAAATACAAAATTCTATCATCATTAAAAAGTCTGGCACCTATCCCTGCCATGATTGTAAAAGATGTAGTTATATCACAAAAACACAATACTTTCAACATCCTACCAGTGAATATGTTTTTAAACCACATTTTTGGGCAAATTGCAATACTTCCAATGTGATATACCTTGCAAATTGTAATAAATGCAAGGCATTTTATGTAGGACTTACAAAGAGGAAACTCCATGAACGTATTTACAACCATTTATACGACATACGTAAGTCCAATGACACTAATGCTTTAGCAAGACACGTTATAGAGTTTCCTATGCACACATTCTGTTTTAGGGTTCTAAAAATAGTTAAACAGGACGCTAGAGGTGGAGACAAGGAGAATCAACTCGCACTCATGGAACTCAACTGGATCCTAAGGCTGGGTGCACATATAGAACCAGGCATTAACAACCAAGTGTCAATCAAACCAGCTTTAGTATCTAATAGATAAGTTGTGTATTTAGTATCCTTTTGGTACACTTTTTGGTACCATTCATTCACTCACTTTTTATTAATTCTCATTGTATATTAAGGTTTTATTCTTATTTATTGACTTCCATACTAACCCAATATTTATATATATATATGTTCACTGAAAAAGCATGCTAGCATTAGTGATTGGACATATTACATACATTAAAGACATAGGCTGTTTCTTATGCATAGTTATTTCTCTGATATATATATTTTCTTAGTATATATTTTTTAGTGTATATTTAGTTGCTAGTAACCAGCTTATTTATTCATACAGTGACATGTTTTATGTTCATGCTTTGTTTTTATTATTATTATTATTATTTTTAATCCATATATATCAGCGTCACAGCACTGATTAATTCACTGACAATTTAGCTATATTTGATTGAATTAATATGATTGCATATATATACTCTTGATGCTTTACATAGCACCATAGATATGCTATATAAAAAGATCAATTTTTGTTTTGTTTCGTTTGTCTTTATAAGTATGGTTTCACGAGATTCGTATGCATTTTCATTTTTACTCTCATTTCTATGAGATGTATAAGAAGGGTATACATATGATATCTATGATATACTCATGCATTTAGGCTCATTTTTGGCATATGAAATTATCGCTTCCCGTGCCTTGTGAATTATGTTCAACATGATGCATTCATAATTTTTGCTGTTGTTACTACTATTATTGATTTTTATTAAAGCTTTATACACATTTATATGTATATGAGTGATATAAATGATAAGTTATGTCTTAAGGGGTTAGGTTTATGTTTTAAAACAGTATCTATATAGGGATTTTAACACATTTTTAGTGTTGTTGTTTTAAAAGGGCGCAAGAATCAGGAAACATTGTTGTCATTGCTAGTTTTGTTTTAGCTTGAACGTAGCCCTTTTAATAGTGACAAGGTTTTGTCTTGATTTGTATGCATCAATTATCTAAAGTAATTAATTGTTTAATGAGCATTTTCCCGCCTTTTGAATACATATTTAAACCAAGAAGGCATTTTCATTAAAACATCTGATGAAGCGTGGGTGTCCACGCGAAAGCGCTCATTTTTGTCTCCAAATAAAAGATTTGTCCTTTACAAGTGCTACCAGTGTGTCTCGATTGGTATTCAACTGAATTGCTGCTTTTTTGGATGGTTCTACGCGTTTTGATACTACACTTGTATCCTGTATTCAGTTTTTCCTATTTTTTGGTGTGGTATCATTAAGCAGGATAGCTACCTCTACATCGGTTAAGAAACAAACAGTTGTTCAGTTTTCCTGATATCCTTGGTTCTGTCCAGGTAAAAGTGAAGCTGCCTGTGCACGTCCAAAGAATGCAAGATCCTCTCCCCCTTATTTTGTGGATTAGGGAAAAAAGTTGGCAGGTGAACAGTTTGGTTTAAAGCCACTTTAGAAACCACTTTAGGCATGAAAGTATGGTTAGTCCTCAAAGAAACCCTGTCTTGATGAAAAATAATGTAAGGTTCCACGGCCATGAGCGCTTGTAACTCCGAGACTCTCCTGGCTGAAGTTAAAGCCAGTAGGATAACAGTCTTCCATGATAAATATTTTATATCAGATGTGGCATCAGGCTCAAAAGGAGGCAGAGTACGTTTTTCCAGGACATAATTGAGGTCCCAGGCAGGAATGGGTGGTGTCCTAGAGGGCCTTAAATTCTTTGCTCCTCTGAGATATTGTTTCAGAAGTGGATGTGAAAAAATTGGAGGGTCTGTATTATAATGTGCAGAGACAGCTGTGGCATGTATTTTTATGGAGGAAAAATATAAACCCTTATGCAAAATATCTGTTAGGTAATGTAAAATCAATGGAATATTTGGAATGTGAGGATCGGATTCCTGCGCATGCATCCAGGTGCAAAATCTCTTCCATTTACCTTCATACGATTTCCTAGCGCTAGGCCTTCTGGCTTCTAAGATAACATCCATGACCTGTTTGGAAAGGGTAGGATTAATCATAGACCCTGAATATGCCAGGCTGCCAGGCTGAGAGTTTTGATATGAGAGTGCAGGACCTGGCCCTGATGTTGAGACAAAAGATTTGGAATCTGAGGTAGAATCCAAAGAGGTTCCTGGGATAGATTCATCAGTGTTGAGTACCAAAATTGTCGAGGCCAATTCTGGGCTAGTAAGATCAGCTTTGGTTTGCCCGGTTTTATTTTTAACACCACCCTTGGAAGAAGAGGTAGTGGTGGAAAGGCATACCCAGAGAGGTTCCTCCAACTGAATGAGAGAGCATCCACTTTCCATGCTAGCTTGTGATATGTCCTTGTGCAAAAAGTCTGTAACTGGTAGTTGTGGGGAGATGCAAATAGATCTATGTCCAGGCAGCCCCAGGCTTCTGTAATCATCTTGAATATTTGGGTGTCTAGCATCCACTCGTGTGGGTCTGACAGGTTCCTGCTCAGGCTGTCTGCCAGAGTGTTTTGTTTCCTTGGCAGGAATTGAGCTTGTAGGTCCACTTTGCAAGCTAGTGCTGTGCTCCATAGAGTCATGGCTAGTCTGCAAAGGGGGTAGGAGTGTCAACCCCCTTGCTTGTTTATGTACCACATAACTGTGGTGTTGTCTGTCCGTATCAGTAGCTGCCCTGGCTGTAAAAGATCGCTGAAAGCCAAGAGGGCATTCTGCACAGCTAACATCTCTTTTAAATTGATATGAAGATGCTTCTGATCCTCTGTCCAAAAATCTTGCAGGCCTTTTCCCTGCAAGTGGGCTCCCCATGCATAATCCGAGGCGTCCGTGGTTATCACTTAGTAGGCTGGAGGTAGACTGAAGGCTTTCCCCTTTGTTTTGAAAACATGCCATGGCCCACCAATGGAATTCATTTTGTAGGCAAGGCAAGACAGCAATCAGTGCTTCCAGACTGCGACAATACTGGGACCATACGCTTTTTAGGTACCATTGTATCTTCCTCATATGCAGTCTTGCATATGATAGGAGTACGATGCAGGAAGCCATGTAACCCAAAGCCTGCAGGAATTTCCTTGCAGTTAGGTGAGACATCAACGCCAGGCTTTTGAAAGTTGAAGCCAGCTGTAGTTGTTTTTCTGATGTCAGGAATGCCATCTGGGTTGTTGTGTTTAAAAGAGCACCCAGGAAAGTTATCTCTTGAGTGGGTGTCAGATTTGACTTTTTTACGTTCACAGTGAATCCCAGGTACTTGAGTAGATTCTGAACAAATTCCAGGTGCTGGAGTAAAATGTCCTTGCTCTCTGTTTGAATAAGGCAGTCGTCCAGATAAGGGTAAATTTGAATTCCCTTGAGTCTGCAGTAAGCTACTACTGGTGCCAGGCACTTGGTAAAGACCCTGGGTGCAGTAGACAAGCCAAAGGGCAGCGCAGAGAATTGGTAATGTTTCGAGCCTGCCTTGAACCCGAGGTATTTTCTGCACTCCTGTCTGATAGGAATGTGTAGGCAAGCCTCCTCTAAATCCAGTGTCACCATCCATGCATTTTTGCTCAACATTGGCAGGAGCTGCAGCAGAGTGAGCATCTTGAACTTTGGTATCTCCAGGAAAGTATTTAAGACTGACAGATCCAGGATGGGTCTCCAAATATTTTGCTTTCTGGGAACTAGAAAGAGTCTTGAATAAAAGCCTTGTCCCGTCTCTGAATTTGGAACCAGTTCTATGGCCCGCATAGCCATGAGGGACCTCACCTGTTTTAATCCCTCTGCCCATTGAGGTTTTGGTAGGTCTGGCCATCCATTTGGTTTTGGTAAGGTGTGAAAGTGGAATTTGTAACCTCTTAAAACTACATCCAGAACCCACTTGTCTTGGGTTATGTAAGTCCAATTTTGGTGAAAAAGAGAAAGTTTTCCTCCCAGAGGAGCTTCCAGGAGAGAGGTTCCTGGAGCCATGCGGGGGAAGTCATTGAGCCTGTTTCCTATAAGGTTGAGACCTATCTTCTCCACCCCTGGGGGTGGAAGCACTCCACTGTCTAGGTCTATAAGAGGTCTGTGTTTGGGCCCTCCCTCTGGGGCGCCTATATCTACCCTCTGAGGCCTGTCCGAGCTGGGAAAGGACCAATTTTTAGCTGGCCAATTTCTGCTAAATCTAGGAGGCTGAACTTGTAAGAAATCCTTAACCGTTTGCATGGATTTTGCCTTATCCTCCATTTTCTTTATAACCTCTTCAGCCTTAGACTCAAACAAAACATTATATTGAACAGGAGCATCCAGTAATTTTGCTTTCACTTGATCAGGCAAATTGTGTTCCTTTAACCAAGCATGCCTTCTAATGACCGTGCAAGTGGCAGCTGCCCTGCAAGAGGCCTCCAAAGCATCAAAACCACAGTGTAAGGTATGTTTCCCCACCTGCTCAGTAGCATGCATCAAATCTTGTAATTCCTTATTGTCTGCACATGCAGAAATGATACACAGTTTTTGTTTCATAACAGACAAAAGGTATTGCTGATATTTCAACATATGAAATTGACAATTTAAAGCTCTAATAGGTAAAGTAGCAGAAGTACACACTTTTTTGCCCCATCTCTCCAAAGCTCTAGAATCCTTATCTGATGGAATAGGGTTTTTAGCAGTGACGGCCTTAACACCCTTAGGACCCTGAGAAATGGTTTCTGGATCAGCAGTAGGATTTTTAAATAGAAACTGGTGGAGGTCAGGGACTCTAATATCTATCAGGCTTAGCAGGGGCCAGAGGAAAGGAGTCAGGAGTTAAATTAGACTCAGAAAAGACATCATCCACAATATCCAAAATAGGAGGAATAGCCAGGGGTCTGTGTTGGGGAAGAAGGAAATCCCTAAGCCTTCTCTTAGATTCAGAGTACTCCTGTCCTTCCCAGTGAAAATGTTCCCTCATGTCACGTAAAGTTTCCCCAAAAGAATAATCCTCAGAAGGAGAAGCTGAAGGAATGGATTCCTCAGCATCAGAATCCTCATAAGGAGGGAAAGTATAATCCTGTTCAGAGGAAGACACTGAAGAGATAGATGCCTGATCGGAGGAATCATAATCCAATTCTTGTCTTGGCCTTTTGTCTGGAGGGGGATGTGAACCCCTAATCATAGTTAGCAAGTCCTCCGCCATTTTAAGCATTTGTTTTTGAGATTTAGGTCCCGGATCAGAGGAGGCCTGGGCTTGAGTCTTTGTTTTAGAAGGAGTCTTTGCCTTTGTCTTTGCCTTTACCTAAAGCTGCGTAGGCCTGAAAACCCCCTCGGAAGCCGGTACTTGCACAGCGGCTCTGGACCCATCCGAGGGAGCATTATCCGAAGGTCCTGCACCTGTAGTATTCGAAGGCCTAGTTGGCTCCTCGTGGGAGTCCATTTCGGCAAGCGGTTCTGTGATGGCAGACAGGGGCTGCGTAAGCGCCTCACTGACTACAGCCGAACTGGCAGCTGGCTCTGATTGCAAACTGTCGTCTGATTTGGACCTCGGGGGCCTATCCTTATCCTTGCGCCTTTTATGAACTCCAGTAGTCGGAAGCGTGTCCAACGACATGTTATAATTAAATCGCCTCCCAAAGTAACGAAAGGCAAAATCGTATCTCCGTTTAATAGTACGTTGATTAAATCTAGTACAAAACCGACAATTAGCTATGTCGTGGTCAGGGCCTAGACAAGGAATACAGTAAGAGTGAAAATCCTTATGAGGTAATTTGCTTCCCACATGAAATACAATTATTAACTTTTTCTGACATCGGTCTGGAGCAAGAAAAAAGTTTCCCCAATGGGGTACTTAGCTTTGAAAAGAAGAATGTCTTTGGAATGAAGCACCAAAAATAACAGGAGTCAGCCGACCGGCACTTGCGAACTGCTTCCACCGCGCGGCAAGAAAGACTGGAGAACATGGCGTCGGCTGGGAGCTTTGCACCTCTGGCGTGTTGACGTCAGGGAGGGTGAGTACACAGCCGACGCCGGACCCAGACTTTGGGATTCTGGCTGACCAAGGGCTGCCTGCCGACAGGAAGAACCCTACAGTGATAACTGCAACACTCAAACACTATGAACATCAGCCCTTTCTACTTTCTTTACTTGAGTTGTTGTGCTAAAGGTTTTTGTGCTCTACTGTCATTATCAAACAGCTGCTTAACAGCAATATTTATAAACTTGTGCATATTATCGAGGTGATCCCTTATTCTCTGCTTAGCATTCTGCAGTTGATCCTCTTCTTGTTCTGTGAGATTCCCCTATTCTGCAGTACTTGTCAGTCCCTCTAAATAATTCTTCTTACTTAACCATAGCTTCCTTTCTTTTACTTCCACCCTATTTTTAAACTACACCTTAATTTTATCCCATTCCCTAGCTATATTTTCAGAAAAAAATTATATCCTCTCTAAAAGGGCCTGAATAATTTCTACTACCCATGCCTTAAATTCATCTCTTTTTCAACAGATAGGTGGGAAAGTGCCAATGTCTCATTTTTATTTCATTAACCTGTGTTTTTATTTATTATTGTTGCACAATATGAAATAGTTATTGATTGTGTACCAAGACCTTAAATTAAATGCACATGTTCCTGTGAAATGTAAATTCTGTCTAGCCTAGCCAGGTTTTTATATCTTGGGGAATAATACATAAATTCACTCCAAACTCATATTACTGAATTCACATCTTCCATGCCAAATACGAACATTAATTTCTTCAAAAATCTACCCTCCTTTGTTACACTTTCCCTTCTGTGACCCCCAGATACATCTTCACTGCTGCAAATCACATTCCAGTCCCCACCGATAAGTAATATTTACTAGCTGAAAGCTGATTTATCCTAGAATTTTCTTAAGCTCCATTACAGCAGTTTTAGGCGGGATATAAATACATGGGAGTGTAATCCTCCTCCCTTGCCAGTAGCCCCTTAGCACTACAAATATGCCATTATTTTATCTTCTATCACTATTGGAGCTCGTCTTGCAATTAATAACTACTCCTCTTTTCCTTTGTCCTAGGTATTCCACTGAATAACCATCCTGAAACCTTTATCAAATTCACATGTTCAGTTCTTTCGAAGTGTGCCTTCCGTAACATAGCTATTTTCACTCTACATTTTTAATATAGCTCACTCTCTTTTTTGCATTTATCTGTGAGACCGTTGACATTTAAAGATGTTACAGAAAGCATAATTGCATTAAAAAATTATTCCCACCTTTTATGTACAATACCTTGTTTGTTAAATATCTAGTTCCAGCTTTTGTGTTACATGCATAACTGTTCGACAGTTTTACCTTCTATACATTTGTTTCTGTCGTATCCATTTAACCCTATGTCACAACTTAAAAAACATTGTTTTATTGAAAGCCCTCAAAAAACACCCCCAAATCCCCCTAAAACCTATTAACATAATATTAACACACAAAACTATGTACATCTTCAAATACTGGAGTTTTACCCTCCTAATGGGAATGAAAGTCCCAAACTGACTGTCACATTCACAGACTTGAGTTGACGCATGGTACAGCCTGTGCTTCTACTAAATGCTAATTGGTTTCGTCTTTTCTCTATAGCTCTCCCAACTGGGAAAACCCTGAATACTTTCAGAGAATGTCATCTCCTAGCCAATTTCTCTTCAAATTATTTCTTCAGTCACTCTCTCCACCAGACTGTTGCCATTTTCTATTTATCAAACATTCTCTATGGAGACACGAGAACCAGGCAGCAAGTTTCTCTATCAGATTGTTTCTATGGAAACATGAAGACAACTGCAGAACTGGTAGCGAGCATTCATGTATTTACTAGAAAAACAACTCATATTCAATATTCTTTTTCATTTACTTGCTTACTCTTAAAACTAGTTACTAAATCAAACTAAGGTCCTTAATTCAGTCATTTCCCCATGCAAGAATGAGAAAAAGCACATTAATTTTTCTTTTGACATGCTGTTTTAACCAGACTTTTTTCATTGCATTGCTTACATTTCTTAAAAATGAACAAGAGAGAAGGGAGAAAGAAAAGAAAAAACAAATCAGCACCGGTCTACAATCCCCATTACACTTAAAAGTAACTGAACTTTACTTTATAGCATGCAAAGAAAATCATACACCAGAAAAATAGTACGAATAAGAAAAAAACAACTTTACTTACATTTAAGTTTCTCCCTCCACTTCCCTTCCCCAAAGAATTTTTCCAAACATTAAATGACATGAAGTAGTGCATATGCTTTAGAGTCCCCATGAGTCCAATATTTCCAGATTTTCTTGTTCTGTCATATTTCACAAATAATTATTGCACTGTAAGCCCACATTAAGTTACTGCTTTTATTACTGTTCTTCTCAAAATTCTGTCTCTGCTTCTTTTCAAACATACTCTCGATTCTTCTAGTCAACTCCTGTGCTCCCTTCCTTCATTCTAACATTTTCTGTTGAAACTTAAGAAAAACTTTCACAGGTACAGTCTCTGTGGTCTTTATTACCAGAAAAACGAGAAGCAGAATCTTTTCATTTCACAGCTTACTTTTTGTTGGACAACTTTATTTCCTCCTTAGCATGTGCTTCATCAAAAAATGATTCTGTCCCTCAAGGGAAGAATATTTTGAAGACAGCTGGGTATAGCAGTTTGAATTTCACACCTGCATCTTGACATTCTCTGAACAGTGGAACAAATGTGGTTCTGTTTTGCCTGATGGACAATGAGTAATCATTCTTCACACTCTGTTCGCTCTCTGTCTTAGTACTTTATCCTTCTGCCACAATTTTATCAAAATCAACTCCTTCTGCTGGTAGGATTACATCTTTATTATTAAAGTTCTAGGTTGCTTTCTCATAGCCAGGTTTGGAGCATACACACAATGTGCCCTTTCCAGTTGCTTATTTGTGCTTTCATAAAATTAATGCAGTCTGTTCCTTCAGCTTCTTTGGTATAGCTGAGGTTTGGAGCATACACACAATGTGCCCTTTCCAGTTGCTTATTTGTGCTTTCATAAAATTAATGCAGTCTGTTCCTTCAGCTTCTTTGGTATAGCTGAATCTATCAGCTTTTCCCTATATGCTCCGTCTTCTAATTCTATTATTTTTTAAATACCTTTTTCTAAGCAGTCTCATACTCAGCCAGCCTTTTCTTCAGTTCGACCCCCGATTTTTGCAGCTTTATCACCTCAACTGAATATTTGTTTAAAGCTTCTTCCTTTTTTTCCAGCCTTTTGTTGTTTGTGTTGAAATAATCCATAAGTGTTCCTTTTATTTTAACCAAGTCTGTGTGCAGCTGTCTTACATCTTCCTGCAGGAATTCATGTCTGTAGGTTGTTACCCATAAACGCAAGTCTTTTGGCCTTCTCTGCTGTGTTTCTGTTTTTACACTGGGAGAGCTAGAATTATGCTGTTACTCCATGTGCAGACATCTTGGAAATCCCATCCTGTTGTATTTTGAACAGGACTTCTGGAATGAGGGGAAGGGAAGGAAAGGCAAAAAGAAATATCCCCTTCCAAAACAAAGAGAGGGTATCCACCTTCCAAATTAGAGGACCTGGACTCTGGCACAAACCAGAGTTGTCTGTTCAGAGGGGAGGCAAAAAGATCTAGTTGAGGAGTACACCACTGATTGGCAATGTCCAGAAATACATTCCTGGGAAGCATCTGCTTGTGGGACTGATTTATGGACCTACTCATGGAGTCTACCACAATGTTTTGACTCGAAGGAAATGTGCAGTGTCTCAAGAGTCACTTCAAACTGGATATCTAGCTCCCACAGTAGGAGTGTCACCCAACAAAGAGAATAAGACCCTGTCCCCCATATTTGTTGACATATCACATTACTGTGTTATTGTCTGTAAACACCTTGAGAAGTCCTGGGGAGAAAAAAGAAAGAGAATGACAGGCCTGAAGAGCCAGCAGAAGGGCTCTAATCTCCTTGACAATGATGTGGTCCTTCTGTTGAAGAGGCAACCAGACTCCCTGCACCTTTAAGGAGTCAAAAGATGCTCCCCATCCCACTTCTGAGGCATCTGTGAACAGCTCCGTAGAGGGAAGACGTGGATGAAAAGGGAGCTCTAAATTGAAAGTCAACTGCTGAATCCACCACTGAAGTTCCTGCTTGAGACATGGAAAAAGAGTAACTAAAAATAGAGGGAATGAGAATGCTGAAGCCAAGCCAACTTTAGAAACCACTGAAGTTTTCTCATGTGGAGCTTGGCGAAAGGGAGCATAGGAATAGTGGAAGCCGTGAACCCCAGAGGTCTCAAACTCCCTTGCCATAACTGGGGTCATAGGAAGAAGGGACTGGAAAAAGGAAATGAGATTAAGGGCCTTGGGAGGAGGGAGGGATGCCAGCATAAGAACAGTCTGGATCCTGCTCCCCAAAAAGACATGATACTGAGGAGGAGTCAGAAAGGACTTTTGGAAATTTATAGAACCCCAGGCTCTGCAGCAGACAGATTGCAAAATGAAGGTTTTTGCAACAAGATCTCTGGAGAAGATGCCTGAAAACAGAACGCCGTCCAAGTAGGGAAAGACTTGGACCCCCCTTTGCCTGCAAAAATCAAGCATAGCATCTAGGCATTTGGTGAATACCCTTGGGATAGTAGAAAGGCCAAAGGGCAAAGCAGAGAACTGAAAATGCCAGGAAGCAACAGAGAAATGAAATAATTTCCTGAAAGAAGGATGAATTGGGATCTGGAGATGAGCATCCTTGAGGTCCAAAGACACCATGTAAACCTGAGGAAGCAAAACAAGGAACAAAGTCTGATGGGCTAGCATTTGAAAAGAGGGAAGCTTCAGAAATGTATTTATATGAGACAGCTCTAAAACTGGTCTCCAAGTACCCTCTTTCCTGGGTACTAGGAACATCCTGTAATACAACTCCATCCCCTTTGGGAAACTGGGACTTCTTGAATGGTATCTTGAGTCAAGAGATCCCAAAACACCCCTGGAATGAAGGACAGCTATTCCTGAGAGGGCTAAGGAATTGCTATAAAAAGGGGAAGAGATTTCCAGACCAAGAAATACCCTTGGTGGACAACGGACAGAACCCAGGAATCCTGAGTAATCTTTAACCATAGTGGGAGATACCGAAAGGCGAAGAGAAAGAGGAATGTGGCTGGAAAGAATAAGATTTACTTTATTTTACATTTGTTAACCGGGGGTGTCTGACTGAGCCGAAAAGGCCCTTTTTCAGCAGAGGCCCGGGAAGAAAAGCTCCACATAGAAAAATTACAGATACATTTAGTTATTTAGACATGATCAGTATACACACACAAATTACAAAAGACATGTTTTACAGTGGTAAGATAGTCACACAGCACCTAATTTATCAGGAAAAGAAGACTTTTGGGGCACAAAAGTCAGACTAGCTTTAGCAGAGGGAGCCCACTTCCTACCTTTCTTGCCCTTGGGGGGGGGGGGGGGTGGGGATTGGCTACGAACAAAGGCTGGCTTATTGCATTAATTTCTCTGAAACTTCGGTACAGGAGAAACAAAAACATGTTTTAAGTTCCTGTAAAGCCTTACCCTTATCCTGAAGGGACTTAAATCCACAGCAGCTTCACCAAACAAGTGTTTATTATCCAGAGGTGCATCCATCAAATTAGCCTCAATATCAGGCAAAGCTTGAAGGTAAAGCCAAGAATCTCTCCTCATGACAGACCCAAAGGCAGCAGCCATAGAAGCATCACAACTACGCTTCAAGGACTTGCAAGCCACCTGGGAGGAAGTCCCAAACAAGAAAAGAGCAGAAGTCTGTCCTTCAGACTCTGGAAGATGAGAAATTACTTGACAGGCCTGGGAAAGAAAAGCCAACATGTACCTGGAGATATGGTCTGATAACAGCCCTAAAAAAGTTACAGTATCAGGGGTGGAAACCTTTTTCCTCCTAACTTTCCATGGTTCTGCTATTTTTATCAGAAGGCAATAACTTAGAAGGAAGCAACCAACCAATATGGCTTGTCAGAAGCCATGGACACCAACAAAGGGTCAGCAGAAGGGCGCTTATGAAGAAATTTACAAGCACTCTACAAAACCTACCAGGTTTCATGGGAGCAGGCGGCTGGGAGTCAGGAGCCTTAGAAGCATTAGAAAAGGCACCCAACAATGCAGCCAGATCAGGAGGTACAGCAGAAGGCCTGGGAGAGTCCATCTTCAGGAGCTCATACCTTTTCTGCACCTCAGAAACCTGAGCACAATCTCCTTAAAAGAAAACTCCATCATTCTGGAGATTGTTTCTCCGAAAGAAAATTTCCTCAAAAGGAATATCAGGATTAGTAAAGTCCTCTTCCTCAGGCCCATAATCTACAGGACAGGTAGTCTAAGAGGAGTAGGCAAGGGATTCATCTGAATCTGCCTCCTCCTCAGATGAATCCTGTTCCCTGTGTCTTTTAAGGGGAATAGAGAACCAAGGAGAAACTGGAACAGAAACACCCTGAGGTGGTTTTAAAGCCATCAAAGCATTAAACAACCCCAAAGTGAAATTTTGCCATTCACTCTCCTTAGGAGCCAGAGAAATAGGTTTGGTTTTCTGTTTTTTTCTTTAAGGGGACCATCTGTCTTACGAAATGTAGAAAGCTTCAACCCTGGATGGCATTCAATTATAGCAGGAACTTTTTCCCCGACTAAAATTTGAGGAACATACCTAGACACCTCAAAAATAATCAGCTGTGGCTCCTGATGAATGTCTGAAGCAGATGTCCGCAAAGCCTCCAAGGACATGCCTAAGGTCAGATGCCGGCTGGCCTAAAACCGGTCGTGGCCAAGAAATCCAACGAAGTAACCAGGTGAACCCCTGGGCTTTCACTCACCTCAGGAGAGACATCTGGCAGAGGCTGAACAGCAGAAGAATCCTGCCTAGACTTCTTGGCCTTCTTCACAGATGGCTGCCCCTGAGAGCGGGAAGTTCCTTCCATAGTGTCTTTAAAACCTGACAAATAAAACAAGATGCATGGTCGTGGGAAGCACCAAGGCAAAATTAGCGCTGCTTGTGATGGTCTTTATTGGAAATCCGTTGCCCATACTGGCATTTATCCTTGGATGACATGAAACCCCACAAGCAATAAAATATAAAAAATAAGATACGATAAACCCCAGCGGGGCACATCTGCAATGGCTTGGCAATCCAGCTACAGAAAGGGCATTCATACCGGTTGAGAGATGGCATTCAGACTTCCGGCAAAAAGTTCCGGAGATAGTATGTCTGGACATCACCTTTATGCCCTATGTTACATGAGGAGCGTGTGTATGTGATGTACGGCGTACCTTAAAGCAACCTAAAGGCTTTGGTATACTGGCCGGACATCGGGCTGCATTTGGCATGGGATCCCTATTGTAATGAATACTGCAACAGCGAAATGGAAGTACATCGATTTTACCTAAAACTATCTACAGTTAACTAGAAACAAACTAAATACTACTTTGAGGGGCAAGGGAAAAGAAATCTCACCAAAATCAAGAAAACACAATGCACCTTAGTTGAGCCAAGGATCAAGCTGCAGACCACGAATGGCAGTAAACTAGATCTGGGGAGTTGGAAGTGTGGGGAGTTATGGGTAAGGGAGGTGGAGCCAAGACAGGCTAAAGGCTTTAGAATTGGATGGTGTCAGACCAGAGTTGGATCCGAAGAATCACAGCTTGAACCAGGAGGAGCAGACATTGGATCACAAGTTTTACATTTGTTTTATCAGGGTAGTGCATGGATTTACAGTGGACCATTTGCACAGAGCCCAAGAAAACCAGGATCAGAAAAGAAATTAAAACAATTAGAGACTCATGGACATGCTATAAAACATACATATATTTAAAGATGCAAAAATATGCTACAACATTTAATTCAAGAAGCAGTATACAAGTCAAACCATGGATGGAAAAATGGAATTATGCTTAGCAATGCTTTTCTGATAAGATGTAGCCAGAAAGACAGCTTATGCTACAGGTCTAGCAGCCTATCGCTATATAGAAAGGTATGAAGACATTAAGTCAAGTGAGAATAGCTGCATGGAGGGAAAAGAAACAGAGGCATGCAGAGTAGAAAGGAGAGAAATGTGAGAGATGCAAAGAGAAGAGGAACATAGGAAGAATGAGAAGCTGTAAATGAAGGAATGGTGAGATAAGGAAGGATGAAATAGGGATAAAGGGGTAGGAGAGAGCTGCAGGGTTCATGCATCATACCCTATGCAAGTGCAGTTGCACTTTGTTTGGGTGAAGAGTTATTCCTTGAGCTGCTGTCTGAAGTCTGAGTACATCTGGATGTCTCCGAGAATGGAACGGAGTTCCCACAGTTTAGGTGCTAGGATGGAGAATGCATAGTAAGTGCAATGCAATTTAGATTTTTGGAGTTTGTAGGGTGGGCTGAGATTGGGAGATGCCCCCTGAGATTACGTGTGTGTGTGTGTGGGGGTTGCTGAAAATTTATGAATGAGAAGGGACGATGTCGCAGGAGAAAATGCTTTGTGAATTGGTGATCTTAGAAGGAGGCTGACTCAAATGTACAAGGAGTGGCGAGAGTTAGCCAGTGGTGTTCACTAATGGGAGAGTTAGTAATGAATTGGCAGATTGTATTAGAGATGGTTGGAAGGTGGTGGCTTTTTTTTTTGAGGCTGTAGCTGTCAGGGGCAGTCTACATTCAAGTTGAGATAAGAGTATTCCTTTGTCTATGGCAGCTTTGGCTGGCTTGGAGAAAAAGCTGATAGAAGACTGTTTGCCCAAAACAGTAATGTGATGATCTTTCTGCATGCGTTTTGAAAGTGCAATTGAAAGTTAACAGACTGGTTTAGCCAAATGCCCAGGTATATGAATGTAGTAGCAGCTTCTAAGATGGCATTGTTAACATCATCAATATAAAGGAATCTGAACACCTTGGCTATTTTTTAGTTTGTTCTAAACAGCACCTTTTTTGTTCGTTTGAGGGATTGAATAAAAGTCCTCGTCTATTAGCCACTGGCTGAGGGTTTGGAGGTCATCTTGGAACCGTGTTTGTATAACAGAGTATGATTTGTTTGACCTGTAGATGACCATGCCATCAAAGAATTAGAGGTATCTGAGGGTGATCCGATAGAGTTTGTTGATGAATATGAAAAACAGCAGGGGGTCTAAAGTGGAATTTTGGAGGACTCCTTTCATAACAGGAGCCATTTCATAGATGGTGGTGCCTACTTTCACTTTGAAGGATCTACTGGTAAGGAAATCTACAGACCAAGATTTTTGCATTGTCACTAATGCATATTTCAGTTAATTCGTCAAATAATAAGTTATGATCAATTAGATCAAAGACTTTTGTGAGGACAATAAAGATGGCTCCTTAAGGTTGCCTTTGCTCATATTGGATAGGATGTCATCCGTAAGGGAGTACAGAGCTGTTATGATGCTTCATCCAGACAAGAATCCATGTTGCTTTGTGGACAAAAGATGTCACTGATGTGAATAAACAGCAATTTGGTTGTAGATAATTTTTTCTAGCATTTTACCATGGGAAGTATTGAGATACGATGATACAGAGCAGCAATAAATGGCTTGGGTAGTTTTGGAATAGGAGTGACTTGCTGTTTTCCACATCTGAGAAATAATCTTATTAGTTAAGCACAGGTTGTATATGCGAGTGAGAGGGTGGAAAATGAAATCCTTACAAAGGTGAATGAACCAAGGAGCGAGGTTATCTGAGGTTGGGGGAGTATCTATTTGTATTTGGTCCATTTGTGTTTCTATCTCATTGGTTCTAATCTGGCTGAAGTGGAATGTAAAGGGGAGGAGAGGGGTGGCTGTGGGGGTGGAGAGTGTTATTGTAGTATGTGTGTGTCAGACTGGTGAACTCTGAGAGCTTGTGGTAATGTTAGTGGAGTTCAGGGGAGTAAAGTTGTGCTGATTTCTTTTGACCATTCAACACGCTGATTTCTCTCCAGAATCTTTTGGGTTTGGCTAAAAGTGAGATTTGTTTGGTTTAGTACTGGTTGTTTTTGAGTCTGCAGATGGACTGCTTACTTAGGTAGCTTAGTGAGGTACATTTTGCACGAATCTGTGAAGGCATACATTTCCAATTGAGACATGCTTCCTCACCTAGTTTGATGACATGTTCAAGTTCATTAGATACCCAGTCATAGATACCCTTTCCTCCATCTGGAAACCAATAAGGAAACCTCTGTCCATACTCCTCAAGTGCTCTCTCTGCTAATTAACGGCAAGGAAGTTATCCTCCATTTCCGAAAGGACGCCCTCAACTGCCCATTCTCAGTTATCCTGAGAGCTACTTGCCTTCTGGAAACCAATAAGAAAACCTCTGTCCATACTCCTCAGGTGCCCTCTCTGCTAATTAACAGCAAGGAAGTTCTCCCTCCGTTTCCGAAAGGACGCCCTGAACTGCCCATTCTCAATTATCCTGAGAGCTACCTGCCATCTGGAAACCAATAAGGAAAGCTCTGTGTAGCCATACTCCTCAGGTGCCCTCTCTGCTAATTAACAGCAAGGGAGTTCTCCCTCCATTTCCGAAAGGACGCCCTGAACTGCCCGTTCTATGTTATCCTGAGAGCTACCTGCCATCTGGAAACCAATAAAGAAACCTCTGTGTAGGTAGCCTAAACAAACTCGAACTGTGACTGTTACATCTGTTTCCCTGCAAACTCGACCTCTCTCATGTGTGCTTGCAGCCTTCTGCAGCCATTTATCCCCTCCTGTAAAGCTCCTTGCATCCTAAAGCATATATTCTGCTTTAGTGGCTAGCTATTAGATGTCAGCATGCCCTAAATAAAATATTCAACTAATCCTATTTTGTATTATTGTACCGCAAGAGTTAGAGATCAAATTCTGCTGTTCCCCAATAGTTCCTCATTGAACCTTGATATCTGGGGCTTGACATTACCCCAAGCACGACACTTACCCCATAACTGCAGGACCAGCCGTAGTCCATAGCCTCTCTGTTTTCTCACAGGGTTCTCCTCTTCTTGGCTCTACCCACTCAGTTCACCCTACAGGCTCACTCCGCTCCACTACCCTACTCCACCCCCAATTCCCACCCACCCCCACTACTACAATTATTCCAACCATAATTCACCTCCCTTCCTCCATCCCTCCAATTACTCGCCTCCTCACATTACCCCTCTCTTTCTCATCTCCACCCATCAATTATAAGCCACTCCCCCTCCACCTACAGTCTGTATTCTAATCTACACCCCTTACTTCAACCACTCTCCAATACCCTTCCAACATTATACCTCCCATACTATACTTTCTAATAAACTAATACCATCTCAATATGCATTCTGCACTAATACAAACCCTTCTTATCCCCTCTTATCACTGTTACTTCTAATCCCACTATACCATAATACCTCCTATTCCTCCACTCCTCTCCCCCTTTTCTGTCCCACTTCACCACTCCCAACCCCCATCCCACCCTCAATACCACACTTCCATACTATATCCTCCTCATTAGTGCAGCCCAACCCACTCTATTACTTTAAAAATCTTACCCACCTCAACAAAACATAACTTCTCTAAACCTCTGTCAAACTCTCCCCAACATTTAAAGGGTAAACTAAATCTCCTACTACCTCCTTTCTTTAACTGCCTGTTCCTAGCAGGTGATATATACCCAAACTCTGGACCTAGTACTATTAACTCCATCCCCCTAATCACTAGCAGTACCACCAGCCTCAAAAGCCTGAAAATAATCACTCTCAATGTCCAGAGTCTAAGAAATAAAGCAACTCTCTTTCATGCCTGGCTAAACCAGAACCTGACATTGTAGCCATCTCTGAGATTTGTCTAAAAATCATACATTTCTTGACTCAGAAATCCTACCTCCTGGATTCCAAGCCCTTAGGTATGATCACTTGAATAGAAAGGATGGAGGTGTAGCCTTAATCTTCTCTAATCTACTCTCCATTATTCCATACCCAAATCCCATTCCTCTGTTCAACAATGCAGAACTAGTAATAGGTTTACTAAAAGTGAATAATCATAAAAGCATCTGCATCGTATCCCTTTATATTCCCCGGGTAACACCACAGCTCTAGAAGAAATCCTCCAATGGGCCTCAACTAATATTAACCTACAGACCTACATACTAGGTGATGTTAACATATATTGGAACAAAATTAACAACCAGAATCCAACCATATCTGTCAATCTATTCAACTTTACCCAATTTACAAAACTCCATTACTAGACCTAACAAAATCAATCCCCCAGGATCAACTCTGGACTGGATCCTAGTTACCTACCCAAACGTCTTACACTCAGGTATACTTCCGGACTCTATTAGTGACCACATGCCTGCTTTTATCTACCGAGCAACCCACTCTTCACCTCACCAGCACCAATACATACATACACATAACCTTACAAACTTCAACCCTGTAACTTTCTCTAACACCCACAAACAAACTGGAACACTCTAAAAACACTGCCTCTAGACAACGCCACTGATTACTTTAACTCAACTTTCCTAAATGTACACTCAATTCCCTAGCTCGACCATGAACAATAAGAATAAAATCCAACTCCGCTCCATGGTTAACTAAGGAAACCAAAAAACGTATGCAACAAAGAGATAAATGCTGGAAACTTTATCAGCACAATAAACAGACTGAAACCCTTCTTAAATATAAGCAACTCCGCAACCTTACTAAAAGACTTATAAACAAAGACAAGCAATCCCACTATATGAAACCCCAAGCCAAACACCCCAGAAACCCCAAACAATTCTGGAACTCCATTAACTCACTTCTCAACCCAGGTACCAAAAACAACCCCTGCCCTGACACTACTAAGTCTGATCCAGAAATCGCTTCTCTAACTCATTTACTAATTCTATAGCCGAACTAACCAAGACCTTCCCAAATAATAACCCGTCCACACAGGTCAGTCACTCTTCCCCAGAATCTAAACCCAATTCACCAACTTTTGAACTTAAACCTGTTTCTACCTCGTACATAAAAAAACTTCTCTGCAAACTAAAACCATGCTCCAATGCCCCAGATATCCTGTCTCACTTCCTAAAAATTGCTACAGATGGAATTGCCCTCCCCATTAGCATCCTAATCAACAGATCCATACAGGAATCTTATGTCCCCAAGCTGTGGCGTGCTGCCTTTATACATCATCTCTACAAAGGTGGCAAAAATAATACCTCTAATTTTCTCCCCATAGCCATCCTCTCCCCAATATCAAAAATACTGGAAAAATGCATTCACATACAACTCATGCCTTTCCTAACCAAAAACCTCCTTGTCTCTCAAACTCAACATGGTTTTTGTCCTGGCCATAGCACTATAACTGCTCTTCTCTGATTCCTAGATATAGTCAGCCATGCCTGTGACTCTGGAAAAATAGTATCTACAGTTCTATTAGATCTCTCCAAGGCTTTCAATACAGTCTCCCATACTCATCTCCTAAGCCATTTTGCTAACCTTAACCTCTCTCAAAATACCGAATCCTGGTTCCCAAGTTACGTATCTGACAGATCTCAAGCTGTAAAATGGAGAAAAGGCACCTCAAACTTCCTTCCCACCCCCACTGGGGTTCCCCAAGGATCCATTCTTGGCCCAGTGCTGTTTAATATCTTTATCAAGGATTTCCACTCTGCCATCCCAAATACCAAAATCATACAATATGCAGATGACTCCACTTAAATCTGCTGTGCCACCAACCTCCCCGAACTTCAAACACTCAAACTGCCTTCTCCACCACTGAGAATTGGATGCTACAAAACCACCTATCTCTAAATGCGAACAAATCCAAAATATTGCTTCTCTCCCTCGAAATCCTCACCTAATGATAAAAATTCTTTCCAAATTAGAAGCCATAACAATTCAACCATAGAAATTTTTCCCTTAGCCAAACTACTTGGGGTAACTACAGATGAACACCTAAAATTGACACCCATTTTCAACTCAACATTAAGAAAACACATCAAAAACTTGGTTTGCTATACAGAAACTTCCACTATCTCTCTCCTTCTACTAGACAAACTCTCGCCACTACCTATCTTCTTCCCTCACTAATGTATGGCGCTCCTCTACTAACTTATCTGCCTCCATCTCTTCCAAAATGGAAAGTTGTTATAATAAAATTTCAAAATTCGCCATCAAACCAAATACTCCACCCACCATTGCTCTGCCCTCCACTTACTACACTGGCCAGAACTTCCCAACTATCTAGACCATCTCCAACTTACTACTGCCCAGAGGCTATTATTTAACCCTACTAAATGTCCTGCACTATCCAACATCCTATAACCATACACCCCTCACAGGCCCCTTAGATCTGCTCACCTAAACCTAATCACAGTCTACAAACCAAACCACCCTGCTGGACAGATTCTCCTGTCTTTTTCCTTAGCCAAAAAGTGGAATTATCTCCCTCCTTCATTAAGAAGCACAGAAAACTTTGACAACTTCAGATAACTCCATTCCCACCTCTCCTCCAATTGGAAGTGCAACTGCACTTTCCCCACCTAGCCTTCTTTTCTCTACTCTAAATTGGATTTCTATACTATTTCTAAACACCTTAGCTCCCCCTGGATACTAGTTAATCTAACAATGTTATCTTGTATGCATAATGTAAGTAGTCTACTTTCCCTTTTCTCCCCTTCCTAACATTGTACTTATACTGCCATCACAAGACTCAAACACTATGTAACCACTGAAATACTCAAGTCATCACATGACTCAGATGCTATGTAACCAATGTACCACATAATGTTTCTGACTTACAATGTAATTGTATCTTAAATAGTTTATTTTAATTTGGTGTATCTTAATGTTTACTATGTAATGTGGAGCTTTTCTCCCCAGGCCTCCACTGAAAACGGGCTCCTGAGCCCAGTGGACCTCCCCGGTCATCAAACTGAAATAAATTAATAAATGTCTATAAGATCAAAGTAGCCTCTGTACTAAGAGAAAGTATTTGTTTTGCAAGTGCCGTAGAGTACTGGCAAGGTTGTTAAATCGCTTCACTGGTCTCACTTACTTGCCATAAAAGACCCCAGTCAAGGCTGACAATCTGTTTTAAGATTAGTGATGTTCTGAATGATTACAGGTCTGAAGTTGAGAAAGTTATGGGACAGTGATCACAGAAGGAGAGTGCATGTATGGTGATGTTTGAGATCACTTGCAGGATTATTAGTTATTACGAGATCTAAAAAGGTGTGCCTATTGGACTGAAGGCTTGGTCTAGTGGCTTCAGAGTTGATTTGGGTAAGACTAAAGATGGCCGGAGTTCTGGCACATCAATGGTTTTTGGTCTTAAGTCATTAAAGTTGAAATCACCAAGAATGATTAGGTTACAGTATTTGGGAGCTTTGGCATACATTTGTTGGATAAGGGTATTGCATTTTGGTAGTGAGGCTGATGGAGGCAAGTATGCACTGGCTATAACAAGGGATTTTTGCTTGGTTGTTAATTTTAAAAGGCTCCAGTAAGGATCTGATTCTGAGTTACTGTTAGCTTAGGCAATGATGGTGGGGTTAAAGTTGTCTTTGAAAATAATCAATTCTCCCAAGGTTTTTTTCCTACTCTAAATCTTGTAGGTATGAATAGTTTGGTATGAAGTGGTGAAGACTGGGAGTGCTAGGTTTCAGCTACATTTCTGTAACAGAAAAAAAAAAGAGGTAATCCAGAGGGCTCGATTGAAGTCTGGTCCCAGAAGGTGATAGGACTAACAAGAAAGAGTACAAAGGATTAGTGCTGATAAAAATTACTTTAGCTAGCAGATCTAAGAGATTCTCTCTCCTGCTCTCTCTCGGATGCCCTCCCTGTGGGAGGAATAATGATGCCGTGTTGAAGTTTCAAGCAGTTTATTCAGATAAGTGGGTAGATGGATGAGTATTCTTGGTCTAATACATTAGATTTGACAAGTCAATTATTTAAAAGCAATTACAGACAATGGCGGGAGGGTCCAGGGGAGCAGACCGGAGGAAAATTTGGGCGACGGAAAAACACACCATGAATTACCAATACAGAACTGTATTAAAGAAACCACTTTCACCAGAGCTTCAAGTCCAAGCACAGAGCTATCTAGCTCTCTCTTTTGCACTCCCTTCGCCACCTGGAAAATGGAGAGGAAGAAACTGAACAGACCTTAGTAACTCAGACTCAGGAAGAAGCTTGATAGTGAAGATCCCAGACTGGAGTACCATAAAATCATGCTCAGAGTCCAGCAGCATTCTCTCTCTCGCACTGCAGCTACCCTCAGCAACCATGTACAGATACTCTAACCACTTGGTCTGCATTTCACAAAATTTCTGTAATCTGCAATACAATAACTGTTATCCCTGGACAACACTCCACACTGCTATATTCTTTACATCATAGGCACAATTTGCCTATTCTCAAACAAGTTATGAGATTCTTAAGTTTATTAAAGATTTTACGTATTCTGCAGCTCACCACTTGATTGTCAGTTTACCATCTGGTGGATTTTTTATTCCATGTGCACAGAAAGCCTATATAAAAGGTTCTGAGGTCTCAACTTTTTTCATCCTACTTGTGAACATCCATGAGCTCTGTAAAATGGGCACTGTGGCTTGTTTCCACTGTAAGCTATTTCTCTGTATGCATTTACTGCTTAAAGGAGAATCACCTAGTGGAGCTTTAAGGGACTACTTCCCCTAGAAATAAAAAGGTCTGTTGTCATCAGGAGGAATAATGGGGATTGGTCACATTAATCAAATACAAGATCCTCTTAAAAGCAGGCACTGCAAACCTTTTTTTTTTCTGCCTTTCATATTGTATTTCAGGAGATACGAGCCTTGTAAAAGTGGGCACAGCCTCTTATATTGCATATGACAGACTATATAAAAACGTTCTGTAATTAAGCTTTCATTATAGGCCCCAAGGAATATGAGCCCCCAAGAGATGGGCACAATATTAAATGTGGTACAAAACAAACTAATAAAGTCTGGTGACAGGCTCATAAAAGCAGGTATTGTTAATGACCACAGTGGAAACCACGGTCTTAGATGGACCTGATGAAGCTCAGGCAAGTATTTTCTTAAATATAGTTCTATAGTGGTAGCTCATGGTGTGTTGTCACATTTGTCTGTTTGTTAAAAGTTAAAAATTACAAATAAACCTTTTAACAAAGAATGAGGTTCCACAGGCTGCTGAGGTGGTAAACCCTCATGGCTCTTTCTGGAATATTCAAATAAAGGACTAACCCCTAAACTTTGGGATTGTATCCTTATATTGTTTTCCATCTCCCAGATTTTCCTCCAATCAGATCCCCTGGGACCTTCCACCATTGCTGTAATTGCCTTTAAATAACTGACCTGTTGAATGTTATGCATTAGTACAAGCACTCGTCCATCTACCTATTTAACTGAATAAGCTACTTGAAATGCCAACATGGCATCTTTATTCCTCCCACAAGAGGGTATCAGAGAGAAAAAGACAGGAGACTCCTAGATCTTCTAGCTAAAGTGATTTTATCTGGACATGTTTCTGTAAAGGAAATAATGTCAAGATTATGTTGTATGGTAAAGGCATTAGTTTGATCGATTTGTTCCTGATGCTGTGGCCATCAACGAAGAAGCAGGTAACACGACAGTTTATGGGTTTCAGAGGAGACAGAATAATTCATCCCTGGACTATGCAGAAGTATGAAGGCAATATGACTGAATTTGAGTATTGTTTTTGGAAAGTACTTTTGGGTATCATTTCTTTTTTAAACAAAATTGTATGAGGTATTAGGACCCTGAAATGTTTGATGCACGAGAGTTGGGTGCTGGCATTGGTGTGATGTGAATGTTTAATGGGTTATGGTTAGGTAGTGTGTAGGTATTAATGTAGTCTGAAATATGGAGGCAGTCAGGTAATTGCTGTGGGTTTTGTGTGAGAGTTGAAGAAAAATAACATATCAGCAGGATAATGTAAATGTAGGTCAAGGTTATATGCATTCTTAGTGCAAAGTACCTGTAGTTGAGGCTTTAAGATGTACAGAATGCACAGTATGAGGGAGGAAAGCAGTATTCCTTTAAGTGGTGTTTACTGGGTGGACAAAAATAGGTGGGGATCTTCTAGTATAAAAAATGAGCGGCTGGAGAACTGGGGTGGGTGGGAGTGAGTGAAGATATTTGAGATGACTGGAGATGGATGGCACTAACTTCTGACTGGGTGTGGATAAGCAAAGTATGAAGGGAGAGTTGCTGAGAAGAGGAAAGGATGAGAAGCTAAGGTGGGCTTAAAAGATGGGAAGAACACAGGAGAGTATAAGTTTTGCGGTGGCTAAAAAGGGGGGGTGATCAAAATATTACACAGGATACGAGGCTAATAAGAATGGTATAACGTTAAAAATGCAGATAATATAAAATATTAAATTATAGAAAGTATGAAGTGTTTCAACAGTAGAGGAGTGACGTGGAAGAAAAAAATGAAGTGATTTCAGTAGGCGTGGTTTGTTACAGTTATGTAATTATGGCTGATTACAAAAGAATGCTGGGTGTTGAGGAGGCTAGTGGTGACTGGGAGTTTGAATGAATGGGTGGAGATAGCCAAGTTTAAATGTAGTGTAAGAGGGGGTGGGAGGGATTGGGGGCAAGGGTAGGGGAGCAAAATGTAGTAGGTCGACGGAGCATTCCCATGAATGTAACATTATTCCAAAAATCTGTGACACTGAAGGCAAACTTTTCTAGTGAAGTTAAGCAGCTAAAATAAAGTTAGGCAAATGTTTTGGAAAGTAAAAAGAGTGTAAGAGAGAAGTTGGGTATTTGGCTCATCAACTTTTATTAATCATAGGATAACATTTGTTTAAAGCAGTACTTCTGAAATGCATAGCACAATTGAGATAAAAGAAATGCTTTCAAAGATTGAAAGCAAAAATAAAATAGTCTCAATCACACAATCACCCAAGGAAATCAATATAATACCTCAGTGATCTGAACCATCACTGAATACAAAACACAATACTACATTTTGTAGCCTTGGAACAAGTCACCTGAAAGAAAAGACACAACTTCTTACTAGAAGAAACATTACATGACGATAAAGCTGAACTTTTCAGAAAACCTCCAGGAACTGTCATTATATCATTACTTACAAGTTTAATCTGGTTGAGTTTAAATTACTATGGGCAGAATGTAGTACTGAGGAAGCTACATCAAAGTAGGAAACAAAATATTAAAAAGTAAACAGACTGGTGAGCTCAGTACCAAGGAATGAATGAGCCTTAGGGCCATTACTAAAGGAAAGGGACAAGTCAAACATTCCCTCGAACGAGGACACTGGTGAGCTCATGTTCAGGGAATGACTGGATCACAAGACTCTTTCCCTTTGGGGATACTGCGGATTCTGGAATAGGAGGGACTGGGAAGACTGTCCTGTAGACCTTGGCTTAATTCCTCGGGAGGGAAGAATGGACCAGCTGAGTGAAGGCAGAAGAACTGTTGGGTTGGTAAAGAAGACAAGGGGGTAGAATATATAAAGGAAGTAGATAATACCCACATGGGGTTATGGTAATTAAGCTTCTTAAATGCCAGTAGGTCATACGCATGACACTGCAACAGATCATCTAAAAACAATGCATTAGTCAGTAGCATCTTTCAAAGCACAGACAATGACCAACTTAGAGGGCATCAGCCTTTTTAAGGAGCAGAATCTAAACACTCTCAGGTACAGCAGATATTACCCTTAAGAACCAGCTCCATGGGTGCCAGGTTCTGCAAATATTACACTTAAGGACCGGCTTCATGGGTGGGATGACCCAAGTGTCTTCATCCTTCTTGCCTAGATAATGACCACATTTCTAGGGAGAAGGCAGTGCAGCCACAAGCAAATCCACAGTGAAGTGCATCATCAGGAGTCTTTTTACAAAGACGGGATCCTCACTTGGGGAGTTACAGGGAACAAAAAACAATTCTTCTGTTTCAGAAACAAAATGACCTCTCTCCGAAACACTGAAGGGCAGCAGCCTCCTTATTCCCCTAGAGCCACAGTGGTACAATCTGTGCTCATTTCATATATGCGGAAGTTCAACAAATGCTGGGGTGTGATATCTTGTTAGGCCTGCATCAGTCCCGATACTGGCACCCACCTATGTTCTCTAAAGGTGTGCTCCTGTAGCCACAAGAGAGGACCCACCTGATGTACACTGAATCTTAAGCAGATCCTGTGGGCCCTAGAGTTGAGCATAAGAACCCATGGTAATCTCCTCCATCCTAGCCAATCAGTACTGTACAACTCGGGGGGGGGGGGGCAAAGGCACTAATTTGCCCCATACCTAGTCAAAGAGCCAGCACTGGGAGGCTCAAGGGTGTATTTCACTTGAGCATGTTGGGTGCTGGTATAACTTGTATGTTCTAATACAGCAGAGTTAGCCCAAGCACTCCACAATGCATCCCTAAGCTCTCTCATCAGTAGACTGTATGAGATGCACGTTTCACTAGTTGAGGTGAAAACTGTGACTTACTCAGTGTGCAACAACACCTAGTGGGCAGATGCCACCTTTATGAGAGCACAAAATGATTCCTCACATTCTAAATGCTTTGCGCCCTGCAATCTTGAAAGCCACCTGTAACATATACCAAAAAAAAGGAAAACTCTAAATGACTTTTTTTTGTTTGTTTAGACAGGGAAAGATGCCATGCACCTCACCATGGGGGGAGTAAGTCCCCCCAAACTTGCATATAACTCCAGGGTTCCACAGTGCTAAAGACAAAAGGAAAGCCCAGAAAACTGTGGGTGACATTCACAGGCACTTATTTTGCTCTAAATTAAGCAAGCGATTTCCAAGATGCCATGATAAAAGGACTCATGGCTAAGCCTGAAAGGAGGTTGTAATCAGTATCCAGCCTCTGCTCCCCAAATCTTTTAAAAAAAATAAAGCATAAAAGAATGATGCTTTTATGCAACTTTATTTTATGTCTTTAGTATGAAACTGCTTAATGAAGTATACAATGCTACTGGTCCACTGAAATTTGTCTGTATATTGAATTATGTTAATCTTCCTTTGCTCAAAACAATGACCTGCATCCATACCTATCTGTCTGCAATGACTACTACTATGCAGACTTTTCTATATTCTATTGAATGACTTTTTCTATAGATTGTATAAACTTTAAAAGGTATACACTTGCAAAATGCTATTTGCTTTTCCTATACTATGTACAACATTTAATATGCATCATTGGAGCTTCTCTACCGGGCCTTCCCCTGAAAGGGGAAGTCTGTGCCCAATCACAATTTCCTGGTCAAGCAATGCAAAAAAAATAAATAAAACTGCTCCACAATTCACCTGGAATCAAGTCTGAACACCTTCTAAAAACTTTCACTCTCTATAGAGTTTGAGATATTCCCCAAGCCTTGGGGACTGTTCCAGTACGAGTCCTGGCTCATAACCTGGTGAATTAATTAACACATGAAATGTTTCAACATTTAGGAAGGTTTCCACAGGAAATGTCAGAATCAAGATCTGAACGGTTTAAGTTGCAGAAAGGAACTGAGGGGTGCAGATCTTGACATGCTCTCTTTCACTGAAACAGCATTAAACTATGCAACAAAGGAGGTGCTCTCCCCAAGGAGGGCAATGTGGGAAACATTCAGAAATATCTTGATCTACTGATATCAGAAGAGGAAATCCCAATGTTAAACCAATGAAGAAGGTTTCTGACATTTGATCTAAGACTCTGCATTCAGAAAATGTGCAAAAAAAAAAAAAGTAAAGTAGCAAGATATACATCAGTTTATGAAAAAAAATATAATGTGCCGTCCTTTGGAAATTCTGATTACCACTCTCAGTATACCCTGTTAGTCTAGGGATTTGTTCTCATCACAAGTTATCATAAAAATGCCATTGTTTCAAGCCATTTGGTGGGAACTTCAGCCTGACTTGCAATTTAAAATGTCACTCTGTCTGCAATGGCCCATTGATTGCTTTACTTTAAATGCCTCTTTGCTCACATTTTCAGCTTTCAAAATGCTTTTTCATAAGCCATCCACTCTGATGTTAAGGGCCTCTCCTAACGAGCTCAAACTGGAAAAACTATAAGAACTGCTATTGTGATGGCATCCCTAGTCACTATCAGAAGTGTGAAAAACTGCTCATTCTAAAGCCTCCTAAGGCCCTCATGTACAAATCCCTACTACATAAGTACTTTCAGTTGAATAAAACCTGTAGACATGGTGTTTCGTAGAGACTACAACTGCATTTTCTTCTGTGGCCTTCCTGGCTCTAAGCACATTTAATTACTGCTTTTTTCCCTGAAGGAATGTTCCCTTGAAAAGGCCCCTTTTATTTATCTTCTACATGAGGTGTTTATATTACCATACAAAAACATGATGCCCAACAGCTGTCCAACTTTCACTTTCTCAAGTTCCTCTACTTTTTTTTCCCCCTGGAATTAAGTGTCCTGCAAATGATGAAAAGTTTGAACTGTTTTTCCTTGTGTACTCTCCCTATGCTTTTCCTGACACATCCATCCTATTTCAGATCTCCATTTTATTCTCTGTATACTGAAACAACTGAAATTACTTGTCCTTAATTCCATTCTGAGCAGCTGCTGTACTGGCTTGAGCTAGTACTTTGGATGGCATAAAATATTCAGTTTTATCAGTGTTTTCTACTCAAGTAATAAATGATAAACTTGTGTATGTAATTCAGGCTTTAGCCACGGCTGGTGTGGTATGTTCATGAGGGCAAACCTCAAATGCCCAAACAATGCTAGACATGGGTATATTTGCGTTATCCACTCTCCTTTGGGATTTTTTTGTTATTCTACAATTAAAAAAATCTGGTGGGCTACTGACATTCTAAGCAGCAGTAAACTAATAAAAGCACTGTCGCATCATCCAAGAAAATTTGCTAAATAACTAGTTTAATAAAAGCTATACATTAAAAGTTAAGCACTTTCGTTCTTAACATTATCAGCCTTCTTCAGTACAACTACAAAACCATCCTAACTTAAATGATCAGAAACAGTCATGTGATATAAGACATGGTACTTTGTAACAATAGAAAACAAGCCTATTTCAATAAAACGTTTTTACTGAATATGTAATCTCAAACTAAATACTTGCCTACAAAGAATATCTACATTATCTGTAAAGTACATGTCCAGATGCATACAACTGAAACTCCCACAGAGATACCTTACTAAAAGGATACAAGGCCTAAACATGTCCTACATGGAATGACTCAAAGTTTTGCCACTATACTTGGTATCCTACAGACTTGTTAAGAGGTGACTTGTATCTGACAAAATTGATGGATTTTTTAATCAGCAAGTCAAATCGCATAAGAAATACTCTATCGAGGGATTTAAACCTCTTTTGAAGCACCAACAGAACAATTTAGAAGGACAAGATGATCTTGCAGAGGACACCACTGTTCTGGAACAGACTTCCCCAACTATACAAAACACAACCTGGATCTAAGGATGGAGAAGAATAAAATTTACCACAGGACTGCCCTCTGTACTACTAAGGGACACAGGCAGCTCGTAAATGTTTTATCCACTGCATGGGTCCCCTAAAATTATTCGGGAACAACAAAAAGTTCGCTCAGGAGAACCAAATAAGGGTACAGACCAAGTACCAAGAGAAGATGGAATACAAGGCAGTTTATTGTGCAAAAACCCAAACGCTTGTATATATGATACGTTTTCGAAAATCTTCATCAAAGGCAAAACAGCAATGCAACATTATCATCCACTTAAATAAATCTATCAGACCAAGTATGGACCAATGATTTCATTGAAACAATTACATATTTGTTTAAAAACGAAAACACTGGTCTTTCTCTCAGTATAAATAGAACACATTCCAAAACCATATTAGTAAAATAAAAATAGATAAATGATGTAATCTATGTTGTGTATAACATTAATAAAACAATAATGATTTTAATTCATTGTTTAAAAAATTATATATATATATATATATATATATATATATATATATATATCTACTAAAATATTTAATTATGTTAAAATTGATTTTTTTTAATTAATTATATAAACTAATATTGACCTCTAGTGGCAGATTATAATTTTGCACTCCTCAACTTTAGTACTGGCATTATAGAAATTGTGTCATTGAGACCAAGAATCCTAGTGGCTTCTAGTATGATCTGCCAATATAGCTCTCTATATTCTAGTCTGGTCTCCCACATACCTCCCCTGATTTCTTTGGGTACCACTTCAATAACAAAAAAATGAAAGGAAGCTGATGGACATATAAGGGTATGTCTAAAAAGTGCATTGTTCATATTCTCCTTTTTTATTTCATAATAATGTTCATACATCCTGGTTTTTAGTTTCCTCTCAGTTTTTCCAACATAGAAGGACCCACAGGGGGAACACACAGCTAAATAAACCACACCGTGGGTGTTACAATTAGAAAATGTGTGGCTCCTAATATGTTTATTTCTACTGGGTATAAAAATACTGGAACAATTTTCAACATGTGGACATTGGGAACATGAACCACATTTGTAAGTCCCCTTTTTTCTAGATGAATAATCTAATCTGGAGCCACTACCAAATTCAAATAATCTCTTAAAATTGGTGTCCCTCCTGTATATAAACTTCAAAGGTGGGCTTTGTATTTGTTTTAGTTCAGTAATCTGAAGAAAACGTTCCCATTCTCTCATAATTACTTCCCTGACGTTACGTGAGTCACCCGTATAAATCCATTATGTATGCCCCTTCGTAACTAGGGTTAGAAACTAAGTCATTTTCAACTCTAAACTGAAGCATAGCAAAGTGAAAACAACAAACTGCCTGACGTCACGGCCTCTCCTGCAGGTTTAACACATACATGTTTATATGGTTACTCAAGTTTGCCTCTACCAAGCATTCAGGCCTGATGGAAACTGCAGTGATGTTTCCATATTTGTCAAGGACCACAACACCTCCATAAAGATTCCCAGACACCCACAAACTAAACTCACTAAACTCCAATTTACTCTAAATCAAGGCAAAATATCAAATTACAGCTTAATATTGGATACCCTCCATGTCCCCTAATTATCTAGCAAGATTCTTAAATAAAGTTGAAGAACTACCCATTATCAAGAATGCCTTTATAGTAAGACAGTTAAAACTACCCCTCAATAAAATGAAGCACCTACACCTCTAAAATCAAGTATGCCCACATATTAGACTTAAAATTCCCTTGAACAAATACTTAAGCCAACTAGGGGACATAATATGGAAAAAAACAAAAAATGCAGGGATCACGAAATGAACCACTGAAGTAAAACAAATGTACAGGCTAAAAAAACAATGTGGTATTCCACTTCTGTATCAAGTTATCGAAATTTTACTACATCAAATCAATAAAGGTTGAACTTTATTGATCGAAGTAGTAAAATATTGAATAACGAAAAAAATAAATAAATCAATAAAAAAAATCTAACTAGTGTAGGCATTGGGGCAAACCCCCCCTACTTAAATATACCAACTCTGAGACCGCACTACATTGAGGGAAACGGAAATCTCCCCTTACGGAGATTTCCGTTTACCTGCACGATGTTCTGACCTTTCGACACTGTCGTGCCAACAATATCGTATTTGATATTGTCAGCTTACAACAATGTGAAGTAGACCCGGTATTCCTGTAGGCAGAAAAACCAAAGTGCACTAAAAGTAAAAAAACAAGTGTAATGGTTAGCACTTTCACTGTTAACAGCTACAGACATCTCCATCAAAGAAAGCCATCCATTTATATTCAAAATAACCAATCAACATCAAGAAACAATCAAATTAAAACCTAAAACTCATTCTTACGGTGCCAACACTTAAAACAGCCATCTATATATACATAGTGCAAAACACATTTCAGCCATAATTTAAATGTATAAATACATATATATAAAATGCATATAAAAACACATACAAAAAACTTGAACACTTTAATGTTTCAAGGGTTTCTGTTTTAAAAAAGGTTTTACTGAAACAATAGCATTAATACCAGGGGGGTGATCTGCCCTAAAGAACAGAATCCATTTCTGTTCACAGGCCTCTGTCTTATTCTTAATGTCACCTCCCCTTACACACACAGCTACAATCTCTAGTACAAAAAACTAGAAATGATTTTTATCACTATTAGACCACACATACTTAGCTAGAGTATTTGTTTCTTTGTTGTTCCTGATCTTTCTTAAATGCTCAAGCACCCATTCTCTAAAGGAACGGTTAGTCTTCCCAATATAGTATGCACCACAGCATGTACAGAAGGCATATTACACTATGTTCTTAGTAGTGCAATCAGCACAAAACAAAAAGTCTACAACACACCTCTGTGTAGGATGTACAAAACTACTTCAGACATGCACATATTTACACACACTGCATTTCCACAAGGAAACGTCTCTTTCCTTTTGGAAGCTAACATATGTGAGGTTTCATCTTTCCTGTAGCAAAGCTGCCTTTAAATAGAGAAATTATATTTGAAAGCAAAACTCGGTCTTTCAGTAACAATCTCCCTTAACTCATCGTTCACATGCAAAATATTCCAATTGCTTTTCACAATATCACACAATAAACGGACGTCATTGGATAAGTTAAGGGGAACCTAACCTTTCTACCAATAGTGCACAACTGTGCAGAACACACTATTGGGGTTGTTTAAGAAAAATGGTCTACCTCTGAGTGCTGATTTTATACATTCATCAATTTCTTTCTGCTTATAACCTCTATCAATGAAATCTTGTTTGAGTTGGTCAAAGGCTTCTCTCAACTGTACATCACTATGTAACCTCCTCATCCCAATAAACTGGCCGGTAAGAACATTCCTAGCAATATGCTGTAGGTGCATACTATTTCTATGCAATCATGTATTTTTCCTAATTTCCTTCCTATAGAACCCAGTCTTAAAGATACCTATTCCTGACCTTTGCACCTTCACATCAAGGAAGTTAATCTGTTCAGTGGAATATGTATGTGTAAATCTGAGAAAAGAAGTGGTACTTTCCAGGAACTCAATGAATGATAGTAGTTGCGTCTCACTGCCCCCTCCCACAACACAAAATGTCATCGACAAATCTCTTGTACCATATTATATTATGGCTATGCACATTATTCATAACTACATTATTTTCCCAGTCAGCCAAAGCAAGGCTGGTGTAGCTATTGGCACAAGCTGTGCCCATCGCTACGCTAACCTTCTGTAGGTAGTAAGCTCTCTCAAAAATGAGCACATTATTTTCCAATATGATCTCAACTAAACTACAAATAAGATTTACCTTCTCATTAGAGTAAAGACTATCTTTGGTTAAGAGTTTACTCAGGTTCTCAACCCCCCACACATTGAGAATGATGGTAAACGATGAGTTGATGTCTAAGGTTACCAAAAAAACTTTTTTATGTGCTTCAGTACTAGTCGTACCTTTGTAAAGATCTTCCAAGAAATTTTTAGTGTCTCTTAAAACTGTTTGCTGTTTATCTAAGGTTCAGTCACCCATTCTTGACCTTGTCCCAACCAAAATGGCCACTTCAAGTATCAACCTCTAGTTCCTCCATGCCTGGTTAAGTCGGACCATTAACTTGCAGCATTTTCTTTCAAAATCTCTAAATCCCCTGCACACAACAGTTCTGAACTTAAAGATTTCAAAATGGGCAAACCTCTTCAAACTCTACAATGAGTTATTCAAATTCACTTGTAGTACTAAGTCATTTACTTGTACTTGTTTACTGGGACAGTCAGACTGGTCAATGAAAGATCCCTTTTCAGTGGAGGCCTATCGAGCAAAACCTCACAAATCAAACAGCCAGTAAAAATGTGAGCTAAAATAGCATATAAATTAAATTAAAAAACATAACACTTAAGCAAACACTACAGTAATTTGTTGAAAAACAAATTAAATAACATTTTAAAAAACTAAGAATGGTTACAATAGTGAAGAAATGCAAAACAGCAAAGTAGCTAATGCTAAGAGATGTCATACTGTGAGGGTAGAAAGACGTAAATGAACACAATTAGAACTGGAGAGCAGAGAAAGTAATGAAAGGAGTATTATTACTACGAGACAATTGAGAAGTGAAACAGACAAGGAATTAGTATGTTGGAGAAAGAGTGAGAAATGTATGAAAGAAGTGAGAGCAGTAGAGAAATTTACAAAGCAAGTAAAATTGACTGTGGAGTACACAGGACCAGGGAAATATCAAGTAGTCTGACATTTTTACAGCTGAGGTCTGATTCCCACATAGATAAGTGCTCAGACTCTGTCATCCCTACAGAGCCAAATATAACGGGAAGTTTAAGAACAAACCACTCTTAAATAAGCTCTATAACTAGAGAAATGCATCTTAAATTATAAAGTAGATCTAAATTTCATCATAGCAAAAGTTGCATCAAGACTATCAGTAAAGAAATAAAAACTACTATCAGGCTTAGTAAGGCAAATTGTGAACTTAAACTATCTTCTGAAGCCAGGGCAATTATAAGCCCTTCTTTAGTTACATTAGAAAATTAAGAAATAACATCCAGCAGTTCTGAATTTGGTAGACATGGCAAATTTAATGCAAACTATTTCTGTAACAACTATCTAAAAATCCCCAAATCCTTTATACCTCATAATATCACAAAGTAACATGTTCTGAAGATGCTCTCAGCCCAAAAACTACTTCCATGGGCTCTGACAATTTACTTGGATGCCTAATAAACAAAATGTGCCCTTTGGAACTTCTTAAAATGCTTAACCTGAACTTAGCTACAGGATTTGTCCCTAAAGTACGGTGAACTGCAGTGCTGATGCCCATACACCAGGACAGCCCTAACACAGCCCCATGAAACTACAGACTCATTAGCATACCTAGTCTTATTTGCAAAGCCATGGAATGCATACTGACCTCAGACTATGACATCAGAATCATTATCAGGCTAGACTACATAAGTTTGGCTTTGTCAAAGGAGATACTACTTACTCAGTTCAGTTAACTTCTTTAAGAAGGTCACATGGGCTGCTGACAGCTATCATTCTGTTCACAGAACTTATATGGATCTGATTAAAGTACTCGGCACTACACCCCATGCTGGCATATTAAATAAATTAAGTGACTTAAAAGTAGATCCATACTTGGGGAAGTGGACAGCCCACTGGCTGAAGGATAGACCCCACAGAGTAATAGTGGAAGACACTCCCTTAGAAAGTTTGAAGGTAACTAGTGCTGTGCCCCAGAACTCAGTAGTGGGACCACTACTTTTCAGCATCTACTTCTCCAATCTCCAGAACAGTAATCAGGACCGTTTGTTAAAGCAGATGACTGCAAACTGGGAAGTTTTGTCAGATCTCCCTCTGATACCAATTCATATACAAGTGATGTACAGAAAAAAAATGCTAAAATTAAATGCAAAGAATGTAGTACTTGGTAAAGAATGCTGTCCCTCAACATAAAGTGTAGCCAATACTCCTACTCCAAAATAATCAAGTTGTCAGGAACTTTGAACCTGGGCTGATAATACTCTTTCCCTCTGACCATAATGTAGCATTAATACTCAGAATAATATTATTTACTGTTTGCTTTTGTTTACATGGAAAGTCTGACCGGGTAATCCAAGAACCCTTTTCAGAAGAGACCTGGAAAGAAAAGATCCATGAAAGAGAAAAAACATGACAGTGAGCATGCATAAAACATTCCCAATTGTACAAAATGAATAAATTAAAAGTATACATAAAGTAATGGAAGTCATTCATAATAGTACAAAAAGAAGGAAGAAAATGTTGAATAAATTTAAGTGTCGAGATTATAGCTAAGCTAGCAGAGAGTATGGTATGATGAAATGAAGGGAAGTACCGTATGATGAAATGAAGGGAAGTACCCAAACATACTTTACCTTCCAACCTGCTCCACTCAACTTATTCATGCCCTACTTAAGAAACTAAGACCCACCACCATGGCTGCAGACCTCCTCTCAACAGACCATCTGCAAAAAGCTACTGACACCATAGCATACCCCATCTCAATCTTGATCAACAGAGCTATATCTGAAGCTACTGTACCCACTATATGGAAAATCTCCCATGTCATACCTCTCTATAAAGGTGGCAGTTCCACTGAACTGTCAAACTTCAGACCCATAGCTATTACTGTCACCTCTAGCTAAAATTGTGGAGAAGTGTGTACACATACAGCTCATGCACTACCTCACACAGAACAAGCTGTTGTCCAACTTTCAGCATGGCTTTAAGCCACACCACAGTACTACTTCTGCCCTCCTCTCTTTCATGAACATCATTAACTACAACCACAATAATAACAAACTATCCTCAGCATTCTTTCTAGATCTATCCAAGGTTTTTGAAATGGTTGACCACAAAATGCTTATAAATACCTTGAAGGCCTTCTCCTTAAACAACCATGCACTCCAGTGGTTTCAATCCTACCTGCAAGGCAGACAACAGGCAGTCCTATGGCAGGACAAGCTATCATCTCGCCTACCCATCACATTAGGAGTCCCCCAGGGCTCGATACTAGGACCTCTTCTTTTCTCCATCTTTATCAACGACCTTTATTCAGTCATCCCAGATGCTACCTGCATTCAATATGCGGATGACTCCACCTTGATTTGTTCTGACACCTCACCAGCTACTTTATTCACATTAACCCAAAATATCTTCAATACAGTGGAAAAATGGCTCTCCAATCCACATCTAATATTAAACCCCAACAAAACTATTGCTCCTCTTCTCCCCCACATGCAGGACCCCCCTGCCATCCTTCAACATAACTGCTAACAATGGCACTATCATCTCCCCAGAAGTCCAAACTAAACTACTGGGTGTCATAGCTAATAACAATCTGAAGTTTGATGCTCATATCAAACTATCAAAACCATTAATAAAAACTTGGCTCTCTTTACAGAATCAAACCTTTCCTTACCCCACTTGCTAGAAATGCAACTGCCCGTTCCCATCTGCTATCAACTCCTCTATGCCTCACCTCTATTTTCCAGCTTAAACAAAACAGATCCTAAAACTATCATCCTGCTATAACCACATTGCCAGATTTGCGACTGGCACAGCCTACTGGACACACCACGGTCACAACCCAAATCGCCTAGGATGACTTGAACTGCCAAGCCTAATGCAGTTCAACCAGCTAATAGTGGCATATATAAAGTCCTTTACCAACCAGAAAATACACCTGAACTAAAAAATATTATCAGCTCCTACACCAGCACCCGGCCACTGCGATCATCTACTAGACTCCTAGTTCAAACATACAAATCCAACTACTCAGTTGGGGACTCTCTGTTTGCAAACTCTGTTGGAAAAATATGGAACAGACTTCCCAGCCGACTTGACCCTAGAACCCTCACTAACACAACTGAAAAACAAACTCAAGAAATACTTCAAAACTCATTGGTTATGTCCTTGCACTAACCCCAACTAGTGACCTCTATTTCTTAGGTGCCTTACCTTCAACTACTTCTTTTTTCTACCACTCCATTTCAGGAAGGGTCAATTGTAGAACTGCTGCTCAGTGTGTCTTAAACCTGAATGTAATGTTATGTATGTTTAACTTTGAAAATAATGTTATGTTTTGTCAAGTGTTTTATAATAAGTTAGTACTATTTATGACTGTAATCTGCTTGAAACTATCATTTACTAAATGTTCAATGTGAATTATTATCTTGGAGCTTTTCTCCCCGGGCCTCCGCTGAAAATGGACAAGTATCCAGTTGGACTATCCCAATCAACAAATGTAAAATAAATAAAGAAGTATAGTTAAGCATGTTAGCCAGGGAAACATCCACACAAAACAGCCTTCTGTTTAATACAACTAATATTTAAAAACACATAATTCATATCAAAAGATGCAGCATACCTCTAGCAGTCCTAATTACACCAATTACCGAGTACCCCCTTTTGGATGTACCCTTTTAGGCACATTACATACATACAAATATTTCTAGCATGGGCATCAATGCCCTTCTAGCTTGCAAATATACCAAAACACTTGCTCTCATAATAAGCGTCCAGGCTCTTATTAAAAAAAATCTAAACTAGTACTTGCTTTAATGTCATTTGGTAGTCTGTTCCATGCATCAGGTACTCTGTCAGAGAACCAATTAATACACTTCTCACTGCTATAGAATCTTCTACACAGGTTATCTGATGATTTTCTAGTATTTTTTGATAACCCCAAACATTCCCAGAAGTAGTTGTCTCTAAATGCCTCATATCTCAAAAAGATCTCTTCTTAGATATCTGTAAGAGACACTGTACAAATTCAGATATTTTTAGTCTTTCATAATAAATTAAATTTTCACATCCATGGATGCCCTTGGTACATTTCCACTGTACTCTTTCTAGTTTACTCATGCTTGTTTTATTACAGGGTTTCCATATTGTTATTCCACACTCAAGTTTGGATCTAATGTAACTAACAATGACTTCATTATTTTTGATTTCTTAGACTTTATAAATCTTTTTATACAACCTATAGTTCTATAACTATAATTAATCAATTGGTTGACTGAGTTAGAAAAACTCATAGCTGAATCTACCCAGGTCCTTAAATGAGTCTATATTTTCAATCATGGTGTGCTGTATTAAATATTCACTTTTCAATTTATGTCTCCCAAATCTCATATGTTTAGTTTTTTAATGTATTTATCAGCATATTATTCTCCTGTACCCAAATGGTCAATTTAGTCAAGTTATTTTGCAGACATGCCTTATCTGTAACACATGTAATCAGTTTACCCAATTTCAGGTAGTGTGCATATAGACTGCAGAACACCTCAGATGAAAGAGTCAGATCTGAAAGATACAATCTAAACTACTAAGGGCCTAGGACAGAGCCCTGTGGGGAAACCCTGATTGTATCCAAGGATTTTCACCACCTGTCCAGTTGCTGTACGATACTTACCATGTCCTATTTCTAAGCAATGCAGCTATCCATCTGATCAGGAGTACATCAATACCTAGTTGTACTAATTTATTGATCAGTGTGTTGTGTATGGCCCTGTCAAATGCTGAAGTAAAATCTATATAAATTACATCACAGCACAATTTTTCATTCATAGCTATTATATTGTTATAGAACATCATGTTACAGGTGGTAATAGATCTGTTTTCAACATATGCTTGCTGATACATGGTTTCATGTCCCAACCTATCCAGTTCTGACAAAATCTCATGGAAGTACAATCTAAACCAAAAAATTAACAAAAGAAGTGTTCCAGCCACAATCTAACACCTCTATCTATTTAAGGAAATGATGTGGATGTATTTATTTTATCTGAAGGAGTATCTGTTGAGACGAAAGTGCTCATTTTGATTCACTATTTTAATGAATTACTGGAGCTGTTGGATCATGGCTGGAACACTTTTGTTTTATTTTAAGTTCTGTCAATAACTTTTCCAGTATTACCTTCTCCATTATTTTTCCACAACATGAAAGTAGACTTAAGGGTCTAAATGACTCTGGGTTTGTCCTACTCCTCTTTCCCTTAAAGACAGGTTTAATAAGCGCATGTCTCCAACCTTGAGGAATCTACCCATATTTATATGACCTAGTGAATAATGGCACTGTAAGCGCTTGCTGATGGAAAGGCCCCACAGATTCCTTACTAAGAAAATTATTGCCCAAAACACTCCCTGAGCTACCAAGGCAGGCTTGAAACTCCATCCCTTTACTTGGCTTCTTCCAGGATCTTTGCAGGGTGATCTAAGCCTTGTGTTCTTCACCACTATGGATCCCATTCTTCTTGATCACCTTCACCAATCAAAAAGATCAACTACTACCAGAACTAGGTACTTAAATCTCTAGCAGCACATAAATAAAATGCAATGGAGAAACAGATTTGTTACCCAATGCCTACCCTATGTCTGGAACAAACTTCCCCTGCAAGTTAAATGAAGGGACATCCTAGCATCTTTCAAAATAAACCTGAATGATTGAATGGATACCTATAAACCTAATCCAGGACTTACCTGCTTTGCCCCTTTGTGAGAAGGGGAGGTGGGGTGCAGCATGAAGGTTGGTACTGGCAAGGTGTAAAATGTCCTGTGGTCTAATTACTTTGCATTTCTTTGTTTATTTTAACACCTGCTACCTTAGCTAAACTACTGATAAAACTGTTCCAAGTATTTAGTCACACTTTGCTCTCTAACTCTGTTTTCTATAGCAATGAAGCCACTTTTATTTAATCATAATCTCTTGTCTAACATTTTGCTTTATCTATTAACAGAGTCTTGGCAGAAGAAGGTTTTGGTGTAGTCCATGAAGCCAGTTATTAAATAAAGAAAAACCCTGTCTACATACACTAACTAGGACAGAAAATGAAGCATTAGAGAACTAAAGGAGTAGGATGGATGAGGGAAACCAGGAGACAACAAATTTAACATGTGTACGTGTTTAAAGAATAAAACTAAACACGTGGAAGGCACATCTACCAGAATTCTAAGCAGATTTATGCATACCTGATATAGCTGTGAAAAATACTAGTCCTGTAGTCCAGTGAGCATACTTTTTAAATTTCAGTAATTGAAGGGTCTGTGGCATCTGAAAAAAAAAAGGCAAGTACATTACACAGATATTTCTGCTTACACCCTGAACATAGAAATGAGTCACACACAGACCCACAAGTATACATTATTCTTGCTGTCCTCTATCCAATAAATGCGCTTCACTCTTCCTCTTTTCATACTTAGTTCACGTTTTATTTATGTACCTTGCTATGAAAATAAGGCCAACCAATGGATACAGCTATGTCTGTGTCCAGCAAAACTTTTACACAAATTTATATTAGCTACAAGGCAGCTATGGATGTTTCCAAGCATATAGTTTTCTAACCAAACTATCTTATTGGTGTCATAACATAGAAAGGCCTCCTTAGCCATCAAGAAGAGTATGAAACACTAAGGTCAGTGCAGTCTTTTTAAAGTACATACAAGTGGCACACCAAGACCTTTACACACATTATAAATGTTACAATTACAAAGATATACATGTGAAGAGCAGAGGAAAAGATTTACTGAATGACATAAAAACAAAGATGCTGGTCCTAACCCAGTGGCACAGAGGGATAAAGCACTGAATGTAACCTAGATGTCCCATATTCAATTACTGACAATGGTGTCGGAGGATGGGCTGAACAACTGACTCTGGCTCACATATCCTGGGAGGAAGGAAGTCTGTCTCACTCCTTTGTGGACAGATACAAGAATGTGGTTCTACAGTACACAGAAAGTGAACCTAGTGATACCTCCACTGAAAATGTGCACTGCAGAGGTGGTGATATTTTAAAGTATGGCAGTATACATGTAGTCTTTACAAGCAGCTACTGCACAGCTTGCTAATCTGTGGGATGACATTTATTCCAGAAAAGATGTACTCATCATTCCAAGCTACTGCATAGCTTCCAAGCTGCCAATTGTGGTGGTTGGATGGAAGAGTCAAAGAACAAACAGCCTGGTCTGCTCCTTAAAATTTCACCTTTAAAGGTGAGTTAGTGAAATAGTTGGGCCCAGTAGATGATGATTCTCTGAGCTCTTGCCCCTGGTGAGGGAACAAAAGGGTCATACAGCTTTAGCCCTGCCCAAGTAATGAATGGATATGGCTCAAGACCTGTGGAAGAGCAAAAGAATGGGCCATTTGGGTATGAGGACGGAAGCCCACTATATGGTTCCCACAGACATTAAAAGGGCTGCATATACATATATAAAATGCACACATACTAAAAAAATGTAAAATTGTCAATAAAGAGAGGAATATTCAAGATTCAGGCACTAATACATACTTTAATGGCAGGTGCCTTTTAACCCCCTGGGTGTATATTAATTACAGTGATCGCTTCACAACTGTACTTCTCTCCCACCATACTGCACTGATGTATATAAAAATTTCCATTTGATCTTAAACTGGATAACAGAATTAAATGTCTGACATTACATTAACATATAGCAGTCCCTCTTTCTGGTGTTATATTTACTTCTAAAACAGTACAGCACATATCAGGATTTCAGTCATGACCCTGCTTGTCCTTCTAATGATACTACTTTGCGAAACTGGTATTTTCTTAACTTCTGCATCAGAAAGAATCAGTCTGACTTTATAAAACTGAATATATTATACATATTCATAACTTTGGCAACTGCATGTTTTCTAAAAATGTTAACATACATCATGTAAAAAAACTACAAAATTGTAAATGTGCAGTTCTAGCCTAAGAATGTGCAATTACTGTAACATTACAATGTTCATCAGCATCTCACAAATGGTACAGATACTGTGGATGTATTATCAGTCTCCATGAGGTCCTGCATCTCTTTTACAGAAAAATAAACATTCACAACATATTTATTCATTTGCATGCATTTGGGTCATGTGGTTAACATTACTTTTGTTGTAGCATCTCATTGATCAGATATGCACAAATTTCAAACATTAATTTTTGCAGCTTTCAGTCTTTAGAGTCAATATACAGGATAGTAAACCTGTGAAAATTCTTCATGTATCTGACAAACTGACTGATAACTTGATATTCTGAGGAGACTACTAGATTTTTGATCAGACATTTTGGATTTTTATTCATGTTGAGACACTACTGGTAGAATGATGCCTTTATCCAACTATGGATTCTCATACAACCTTGTAGGTCTTCACACATTTGTGTGTTTTGTGGCTGGAACACATTTTGTTTAAACTTCTTCATCTTGAATGCATTTTTTTTCTATTCCTTCAGAAAAAGCTTCCACCTTTTCCTTGGATAACAAACTATCTAGATCCTGCTGCTTTACCAATAATGACTTCTTCTGGCTGTTGAGCTTCCCATGCCTGCTGAATTGTGACCATCTTCTACCTGCAGATCAAATAACTGCCTGGAGTACTACTAACAACAATAACAATAACAATAATAACAATAACAACAATATTTATGTATCTGATGATTCCTTTCCTATATTAATTTTATTTATTCTCTGTTGACCAGGTTAGTCCCACTAAGCTAATATTCTCTTTTCAGGGCAGACCAGAGATGGTACTTCAACAGGAAATTTGGCCAAGACATCAGGGAACTTCCCTACTTGCTCAGCGAGAGTATTCTGTTGTTGTAACACTTCCTGTTACTTGTTCCAGCCTAGTTGCATTTGAGAGTATTGGAAGTAAGACGAAGAAGAAGCACAGGACATTTTGTTAAGAGTGTTTTGGGAGTTTGTAAAGAGTTTATGAAAGAAACTGTGGATGCTAAAAAGAGTCTAGTTGACTGTTAAGATGAAATCATGTGCTGAAGTAAGGATTTTGGAGGTTGAGGAAGTTGGATTATCCAATTCCATATTCAATGAAGTGGAACCAGCTGAGGGTTTGGAGATTTTGTGGCTGGACAAGAAGAAAGTGAAAAGACAGATGCAGGAGTTCGTAAAGAAGACCGTGAACAGAAGAAATAATTTGCAGATGCAGTTCGAGAAGGGGAAGTATGAGAACGGGCACTGTTAATATTGTTACAAAAAAAAAAGCATACTGTAAGAATTCAAGATAATAAGGATGCAGGAATAGACAGATACTTTATATGGGACAAAACTATTTTGCCTTTATGCTTTCTGTCAAAAGACATTAAATCCCCAATACAATTGGTAAAGGAAATGTTCTGCGACATTACTTTTGAGATTTTGATGGACAAGTATTTGCATTTATATCAACTGAAGGAAGGCTGTTTTCTATGGAATAATTAATGTTTTTGGACAAAGGAGTAGATTAAACAAAAGTCTGTGGAATTTAGAACAGATAAAATTGAAGTCAATGATTTAAATTTTTTTTGAAAATGTGTCATTCTTTGTTGAATGTTATGAAAATAAATGATGAGAGGTAATGGGAGATGAGAATTGGAAATCTTTTTGAAAGTAGAAATTGATATTGTGAAACATGTGCCTAGTCTATGTTTTAGGTAAAAGAGGTACGCTTTAGGTTGTCCCGTACACCTCACCATGTTATTTCTGTGAGGAATTTTACACATGATTAGTAAAGTGTATGAAGGATAACATATAATTAATACAGAGAGCAAAGGCATTCAAGTAAACGTAAAAAAGAACGTAGACTGTGTAAGAAGGAATGGCATTTCTGGTTTAACTGAGAAAGTGTAGGGATGGAAAATACTTATAGGGATGATGGGAGTGCTGTAGATGAAGAAAATAGAGTGGAACTGGGTAGCAGGAAGAGTATAAGTGAAGAGAGTGGGAGACAAAGAACTTTGGAAAAGAAAGAAAAGTGAACCAGATGTGTTGGATGTGGTCTACTTCTTTTTATCAAAAAGTAATTTTTTGAAAAACAGAAAGCCGGACCCACTTTAGTGAAAGTGCACTTTCACGAATACCAGTTTACCGAAGCACAAGTATAGTGAGGAAAAGGAAATATACCCTTTTCCCCACTGTAGTGCGATCTCGGAGTTGGTATATATAAATGGTGTAGGGTGCCAGCCCCCACACATGGGTGGAGCAGGGGGTATGCCCCTCAACAAAAAATGTGTTTTTAGTGTGTTTTTTTCCTGATTCGGTGAACCAGTGTTCGCAAAAGTGCACTTTAATTTAAGTGCACTTTCGCTAAAGTGGGTTCGGCTTTCTGTTCTGCGAAAAAATGTTTTTTGGATGAACAGAAGTAGACCCATTAGATGATGACTGAGAAAGTGTGATGAATGAAGGTGGTCAGAGTGTTGTGGACAAATCAGAGTATTAAGTCAGAATCTGAAGACAAAAAAAGAGTGCAGGATGTGAGAAGAAAAAGTTCTACAGGGGCTAGTGAATGTGAAGAGGAGGACATTTAAAATTATTTCACCAAAACTCAAAAAAAAAAGGCAAAGTATAATATGAAGATTGTTTCAGTAAATGTTAATACTTTGACTGATACAAGGAAAATAACATTACAGTGGTGTAAAAGGTGTGCTTCAGTGGTTGTAGGTTTATTAGATACTGGATTTACTTCCGAAAATGATGGGGTACAAGTGGAAGTTCTTTGGTGTGAAAAGTTTTACGTAATTCAGAAAAAGATAAATGTTCGGGGGTTGTGCTTTTGTCTAACGAAGAGGTGAAAGTTTTGGATTTTTAATGATTTTACAAGTAAGGGCTACAGATGTAGACAAGGTATGGAATAGAGTATATAGATTGATAGGTATATGTATGCTTTTACTAAGGTAAAAGGGAGGGGTTGTTGGAAAGTTTAAAGCTCTATGTGATGATTAATATGACAGTAGTGTCAATAGGGGATTTTAACTGTTTAAGTTAGAGAAATGATAAAAATAGATGCACACTAAGTTTATGAGGAAAGATTCTGTGGGCATACAGAAGAGGATAAAAGGACCAAGACTGATTTTATGATGTTGGAGATAATGCACATTTAGAAAATAGATTTCCTGATTATAGAATATGGGTGGAGTGCAGAGAAAATACAGAAGGAAAATGAATTAAAAGACTGGTAATGAATTATTGTGATAGAAATTTAACAAGGAGATAGATATTTTATGGACATAGAATGAGACAATTTTATTTTATTTATCCTGGACAGACTAGTGGTTAGCATTTAAAGAGAAGTATAATAACGTGCATTTAGAGGTGGAATGGAGAACATTTAGTAAGGATAAGGAAGTGTACCACAAGGTATACAAGGATATGTTGTCTACTTTAGAAAACACAGTGAAGTTTGATAAAAATAAAAAATATTTTTGAAAAAATAAAAAGACAAGTTATCGGATAGGAGAAATATTATTTGAGAGGAAAAAATATGAGTTTCCTTTTTTGGCAAAGATGGTTAGAAATAATGTTAGTATGACAAAAGAAGTTAATAAGGATGTTGAGCGTTTTTAGAATGGAAGAAATACTGGCTGGGGTAGAATAAGTTAGAAGACTTTATAAGAAAGAGAAGGGGTTACAAAAATATTAAATGTGAAGTTAAAAGTTTTTTCAGAGAAAGTTATTTGTAAATTAGGAGAGGATATTAAGATGCAGGAGTCAGATTGGTGGTTGAGTAAATATGGAATCCATCAGGGATGGATGGCATGAGTTATGGTATACAAAGATTTGGAGGTTTAGAAAAAGAAGGATTGTATTGGAGATATTTAATGAATGGCTGTTGACAGGAATTGTTAATATGGAGATATGAGAAGGAATTAAAGTTAAAATGAAAAAGAAAGGGATGAAGGATTTAATGAATTGAAGGCCTATTATGCTTAATGTTGATGATAAAATATTCAAGAAAATTATATAGATTAGGTTAAATAATGTTTTGTATGAGGTGTTAGCAGATGGTATTTTTGGAGTTGGAGGTAGGAAGAGGAATTACTAATTTTGGTAAGAGAAGTGGTTTGATATTTTAAATTTGGACAATGAAGTCTGTTTGGTGGTAGGAATGTTAGTAAAGCCTTTGATTGCTAAGAGCAAGTGTTTTTGGAACACTAGAAAGGAATATGGTAGAAGAGATGGGTTACTGAAAGTGTTAGTTTAAAAGAATGCTACTGGGAAAGTTATGGTTAATGGATATTCAAGTTCAACTATTGTGATGAGAAAGAGGAGCAAGGCAAGGCTGGCTTATGAGGGGAATGTTATTTGCATTAGCAATGGATGCAGTATACGAAATTTGAGGAAGGTATTTTGTTAATGGTGAAGTTTGTTTTCCAAACATTACTTATGCAGATAATATTGTTATGACTGCAAAGAACAGATGGTGGAAGAGGAAGATGTTAAAAGATACTGGTGAAATATTAAGAAATATAGGTTGAAATTGCATACAAATAAAAGTTGTGGTTTTGGGAAGCAATATATAATAGAAGTTTTACTTGGTAAGAAATTTAATTTATTCAGAATTAAGTTTGGGAAAGTGAGGCTGAAGAAAAATGGTATGGGTAATATGAATAATTAAAGAAACTGGAAGGATGTAGAAAGTGTTTAGGTTATCTTAAAAAAGAAAGTATCATAGATTAACTTAGTGATTTTAGAAAACGTTTGATATTTGCCAACGGTATAAATGTTGACAAGTAAAAGGGGAAATGAACTTTTGCAAACTGTATTTACCTGTTTTTGGGGTCCTCAACTGAATCCGGTGAAGAGGGGAGTGTTATATTTAAAAGAAGATGAAAGAGGTTAAGGGTTTATTAATCTGTTAGTGTATGCAGCATCTCTGAATTTATACAAGATCTTGAGTGATTTTAAAAATAAGGGCAGAGGTTTTGATACACAAATTACGGGATCTAAATATGGGGATTGGTGGATAAATGGAAATAAAAGGAAACAGAGGGAAATTTGTATAAAAAAATAAAATTATGGGGGTTGGATGTTCCAGACATAAAAGACTTTAGAAGGAGGTTGTATGAGGACAGTGTAAGGAAGTGTTGCATTGTAAATCCACTGGATGCTTTAAATGAGGAAGAAATTAGTGCCATAAAGACAAAGAAAGACAGATTTATTAATATTTTAGAGTATCACATTTTTTTATGGAGATTAAGTAAAAACAAGTTACTAGTTAAGGGTAATCTGGTATGCAAAGTTAGGTCTCAAAAATTATGTTTATTTTGTAATGAATTATAAACAGAGCATATGTTTTTACAATGTAGGAGAATTAGAGAATTGTGGGAAACTTTGAATTCAAAACGGGAGATGTAAAAAGACTGAGGATTTTGATGTGAACCTTTTTTTAAGGACAGAATGGTAAAATATGTATAAAAGAGATAAAAGTTTGTTTGGATTGAGGTGGAATACTTGGAATGCAAGAAGTCTTGTATAATGTAGTTTGGAATTTGGCAGAGAATGCCCAATATACGATTATGGTTGCGAAAACAAAAGTTGGAGATTATAAAGTTTGATAGGTTACACAAATATTAGTGAAATACAGATACTGTATTAAGTTATTTGTTTGATTTATTATGTTACTGAGCATTGAGCATTTCTGGAAACATAAGTCCTACCAAACACCCTAATATTGGGTGATTTCAATTACCCAAACATTAATTGGGAGAACTACTCAAGTATCAACTCCCTTGCCCAACATTTCCTAGAATTTATAAACTCAAACACCCTGGATCAACTGGTCAACACTCCCACCAGAGGTGACACCATATCGGACCTGGTCATCACCAACATGGGCGACTGGTGTTCCACACCAGAGGTCAATCCCTCGCTGGCTAGATCTGACCATAAACAAATCACTTCGGATATCCACGTTCCACCCCCACCCCCCCGGACAAGGAAACCACCATGAAAATCTTTTCAAAAGCAAACTTCACATTACTTAAGACCGAGGTGGAAAGTTTCAAAGCCCCCATGCTAATGGATAACGCTGTCCAAGCTAAAAAATTCTTTACTATTGCATTCTATGGGCACCTACAAGAATACATGGATCGTGCTATCCCAAGCAAAACCAAGACTCACTCCTCCAAGAAAAGGACACCAGTCTGGTGGACCCCTGCCATAAACAAACTATACAATAGGAGGAGGAAACTAGTATAGAAGAGAGTAAAATCCCAAGAAGGGAAGCCATCCCTGATCAGTATCAGCAAGAAACTATGATCCCTCAAAAAATCATCCAAGGCGAGCTTCGAAAGAAAAATTGCCAAGGACTCCAAAGATAACCATAAGGCATTCTTTAGCTATGTCAAGAATCTAAGTGGCAATGCTCAGATGTGCTCGGAGTTGGTGCAGAATGGCACAAAATACACTGAACTGACCGATATCGCCAACATCCTTGGCAGACAGGTTTAATGCAAACATCACAGCCCTCTCACCCCCAAAAGGGCCGATAACCATACCAGAACAATGTATAGCCCCTGAAATCACAGATACTCCGGTTAAAACAGCCCTCTCCAACGCCAAAAACACAGCATCAATGGGACCGGACAGTGTCCCAGGCTGTGTCCTACACGAGCTCAAAGATGAACTAACCCCTCACCTAAACACACTGTTCAAACTCGGCCTCTACACAGGCTACGTACCCATAGAGTGGCGCACAACAGTTATTCTGCTCCACAAAGGTGGAGCCACAACAGACCCCAGGAACTATCGCCCTATAAGCCTGACAAGCTTGGTTTGCAAGGCTATGGAGTGCATCATGGAACACATTAACAGAGACATTGGGAACCTCCAAACACTGGACCCTACCCAGTTCGGCTTTAAGGGCAGATCATGCCTCCTAAACCTGGTGGACTTCTTTGAGACAGTTACCAAGGCTATAGATGAGGGAAAGGTGGTACACACAGCCTACTTAGACCTCGCAAAGACCTTCGACACCATCCCCCATTCTGGTATTATAGACAAGCTCACCAGCCTGAACATAAACCCCTATGTCACAAGATGGGTTGCCAACTGGCTCACGAACAGAACCCACATGGTGAGAGTTGCAGGAGCTAGGTCCGACTCTAAACCAGTTACAAGTGGCATTCCCCAGGGCTCAGTCCTAAGACCCCTCCTGTTTGACATATACTTCTCAGAGGTACAGGCAAGCACAGGACTGACTGACCAAGTTCGCAGATGACTGCAAACTAGGGGCTATAACTGACTCTCTGCCTGACACAGACATCCTCCAAAAGGGTCTCACTGAGACGGATACCTGGTGTCAAAATCATGGCCTCAAGCTAAATGCCAAAAAGTGCATAGTCATCCCCTTTGGAAAAAACAAAGTACCCACAAACTACCACATAGGTGGTATTCTCCTAAACATGGAAGATGTAATAAGGGATCTGGGGACCCAAGAGTAATCTCTCCTTTGATAATCACATTGTCAAAGTGGTTAGAAAATTCTTCTAGGCGGCCCACCAAAATCACAAAAGGGTTTGTATCCAGATCAAAAGAGGTCATTGTGCCTCTCTACTCAATCATCAGACCCATCAGAGTACAACACTCCATTTGGGATGTACCTTACAAGACAACTGCAACAGCTAGAAAGACCATAGAAGTACCTCACCAAGAGGATCACTGGCCTCAAACAGATGCACTATGCAGCTCGACTGAAGAAACTCCAGCTGTACTCGGTTGCATACCGCCTACTCAGAGGTGATCGTTGCCTGACATACAAGGCCATGTCCAACCCAGAACTGACTGACATGCTCCACCTAAAGAAAAACATATCCCCTCAAGCCATATGCTCTAGGGATCTAAACTTCACCAAAACAATAAATAGGACGTGCTGGAGGGATAGATTCATATCCCAGAGACTTCCCAAGCTTTGGAACAAGATTCCAGTCTACATTAGGCAGAGCTCCTCACTAACATTCAAAGAGAAACCGTGACGAATGGATGGGAAACAAAGTTTACCCCGGGGATCAATTCAGTGGCTCTGCTGGACAGAGGCATAGGGAACTAATCTAAGGGGGCGGTGAAAGCCAACGCATTCTGGCTAGGCTTATAAATGCCTTCGGGCAGATAGGTTCATAGGTAGGTACTAGGCTATCAACTTAATTATTGAAATTAATTAATTATGCATGATGCATATAGCATAATTAAAAAGCTCTACCACTTTCATTAGGTGCCAATGGATCTTTTACATCCACCTGAGCTACCACCATTTCAAGCAGATGCAACCTTGGTTTAACATCACAACTGCAACTGAAGGGCAATGCACTCAGGAGTGCAGCTCCCCCCTTAAGTTGCACCGCAGGGTCGGAAATTGATCTGGAGTGGGAATACAACCCACAGCCATCTACACCAAAGGGGTATCTGTAATGCTTTGCACCACTGACACTGGACTCTAACTACATCATGATTCTCTTAACATTAAGGAAGTTGCAACACTTTGGACCACTGAAAAGGTTATTGGCTCACAGGATCCTGGATTCAAAGCAGACTTTTGTTCACAATTTGTGCCAAACTTGCATGTTCTCCATGAGTCACTGAGTTTTCTTTGGATAGTCCATACCCTTGTTTCACACAAAACACTGCACAGTACTCCACAGTGGGAGCACGAAGAAAGCTAAGTCAAATCTTCACAAAAGCTTGAGTACTCTTATCTTTGGTGAAGAGAGTACATTCTAGTAGCTGACTTTCTTGCCTCCATCAGTATATGTTGCACATCTTCAGTAAACAGGTGCCTAAAAAGAATTACGACCATCAACCAGGCAGTCAGCTGAAGTGGACTGATGTTGGGGTGCATCAAACATCCCTGTTCTTGTGTGAGGAAATCCAGTTTGTCAGGAAGATTGTGGTAATGGCTCCTGGCCATTTCCAAAAGAAGGGAGAACCACTGTTACCTAGGCCAGAAGAAAGTTACCACAATGATCTTGGGGGATTCCTTCTGAATTTTCAGAAGTACCTTGGATATTAGTGGAAAGGGTTAAAAAGCATACGGGAACATTCTCATAAAAGGAAAAGAAAAGGTACCAGTCTTCCAAGCATTCTTGCATGGGGTCCTACAAAAAAATCTTGCCAGTTGATTGTTCAGACAGGAGAAAAAGGGGTCTATGAGGAACTCGCAACAGACGGATCAAATGTTGGAAGACTCCAGATCTAGTTTCCATTTGTGAGGGTCTGCCCCGGTCCTCTTCTGCTTGTCTGGCAAACAATTTATCTTTGAATGAATATAGGATGCTTGTAGAGTGAGATTGTTTTGTGAAGCTCTATCCTATTTAAAATGGCTAGTTTGCTAAGGGGGTACAACTTGGTTCTCCCAGCTTGTTTATGTACCACAAGATAGTGGTATTGTCTGCAATTATTTGAAGAGGTCTCAGGGACCAAAGATGGTTCACAGAATTAAGTGGCTTGATCAGGGCAAGCATTTCCTTGACATTTATGTGCATCTGTCCCACACCTACTGCACTTTTATCGCTCCTGAAACTGCACCCCAAGCAAAAGTCTGAAGTATCAGTGGGGACTGCTCTGGAGCAGAGAGGTTGAAGGGGAGACCTGGATTTAAGGATATCCGTTTCCACCAACAGATTTCTCTTCTGACAGACCCCAGCACTGGGATTTGAAAGGATGAATGGTGTTGATGCTGGGACCAAAGAGATTTCAGATACCACTACCTTCTCATGTGGAGTCTTCCCAAGGGGTATTACGAGAATCACAGATGCCATGAGGCCCAAAATTCTGAGGTATTTAATCATAATGACGGAAGTCTTTGTGGAAAGCATGAGACGCATCTAAAGATGTATTTACCTGTGGAAGAAAAGATCTTTGAGCTGAGGTGTCTCACTTGACATCCCAGAACAGAATCCTGTGGGAAGTCGAGAAAGACTTTTGAATGTTCTTTTGGAGTCCCAGCTTAACAGATGTCTCATCTGAAATGAACTCTGCAAAGATAAGCAATTTTTCTAAATATGGAAAAATTTAGATACCATGTAGCCTGCAATAAGCTACAACTGCAGGTAGACACTTTGTGAACACTGTTGGTGCAGTAGATAGTCCAAAAGTAAAGGCAGAGAACTGGCAATGTGTTCCAGACACACAAAACAAAGAAACGTGCGAAGTCTGGATGAACAGGGACAACATAAGCATCTTTTAAGTCTCATGTTGCCAGGAAACTTGAAAGAGGTAACAGGTTGTGAAATGACATAATTTTGAATTTGGCTATTATCACAAACAGGTTTTAGGAGAGAAGGATCCAGAACTGGTCTACAAATCTCTTTGGCACTAGATAATTACTGAAGAAAAAAACTTCTCTACCGGGGAAGGAGCAACAGGTTCTATCACTCCTTGGGACAGCATGTGATGAAGAGCTGGTAGAAACAAGAGAGAGTCTGATCTACAGGAAGAGGAAAGACCCCCCCCCCCTTTAAAAGAGTAGTTTCCTCCCACTGCCATCTATAACATTGATGAATGACTTTCAGAACCCATTTGTCTGAAAATGTTGCCAAAGAGGAAAATGAAGATTCTGACTTTCTGAAAGGAAAAAAAAAGGTCCTCAGTGGGAGAAATACACAAGTTCGCTTGAGCAGTTATTCAAACTTGCTGGTCAGTCCTTGGTTTTGGGAAGTTTGAATCTTCTTTTTGGAACCCCCTTGCCATTTCTTCTTAAATGTCCGTTTACCTGTATTTTGCAGAGAGGGTTTATTCAGTTTTTTTTTTTTTTGGCCAACAATGGAGGAGGAGATAGAAAATCCCTTGGAAAATTTAGAAAAAGAGGGCTGAAATACCTTAGACATTCCCTGGATCAGCTTGTCCCTTTTATCACACTTTTGATCATCTCAGCAGCAGAGGGGTCAAATGCTAAATCTCTAACCAATGGAGAATTTTAAATCTCATTTTTAACCTAATTTGGGAGGTTCTGAGAACACAGACATGCAAACTTCCTCACAACAGTTCCAGTAGCTATACTCCTCGAAGAAGTATCAACATAGTCATACATGCACTATAAGCAGGGAGAAGTAATATGTACTGAAGAATAAACTAAGTTACTCAAAGTAGATTTTTCCTTACAAGAAGAAACTGCAGATAAAACATTCTTAATATTTTTCACAATTTGTCAGAACAAACTAACCTATGAACCTGAAAATTCAAAAATCTGAAAATCAAAGTTGCATAAGTATACACGTGCTTCCCATATCTATCAAAAATTTCCTCATCCTTGTCAAAAAGACTAAGATTTGAATTAAGTGCTTAGCAGCAGTCGGCTCAACTAAAACTATAACCCCTAGATCAGATTTGGGAATACTGTCTACAAACTCAAAAGACTGAGGAATTCAGTCTGCCTTTTTAGGGGCAGCTACCTTACTATCAGGAAATGAACACACATCCTCTAAAGCAAACAGAAGAGTAATGGGTGCAGGTTCTAGAAAATCCTTCTGTAAAACTCTTAGTGTTTTAATTCTTATTTGGTTTTAAAACATTAAATCAATCAATTATAAAAACAAATTAGCTACATAGGTCCACAGCTTATCAATACAACAAAAGTTATAACAATTAATATTTTTCAAGCAAGTCCAAGTTTAAGCCAGGATTTATATGAATGTGTAATATTGGAAGTTCTCATCTTTACAGTATGCAATTCACTACTACAAACAATTTTTGTCATACTAAAATTCAACACTAGAGGGGATTAAATACTTTTTCAATTTTTAGTAATTACTTTTCTGGCTTTAGTAAAAAAAAGACCAAAGAGGCACTTGGGTTTTTGGAATTTTCTCAGGAATGGAAGCATTAAATAAAAAAGTTGTTGTGTCTTACAATAACATTGCATCTGTGTTGTCAATCTTCACTAATCCTTGACTGTGGGCTTGGTTCCGAGCCTCAGAACAGACTCTGCTGTTATTTCAGCTCGTGTCTTCAAAAACTATCGAGCTAGGTTCTACCCATAATGCTCCTCACCAAATTACCTCAGGTTGAGTTTGCATACAATAGTGACAGACTAGAAGTACTAAACAAGAGATCATATCTGTGTCCCGATTATGAAGCCAGTCTTTGGGAATATTTGGTCCGCCAAGAGTTCTATGACAGGGGGATGGAGGGAATGTCAAGGATTACTGAAGACAGATAGATATGGAATGTTATGGTAAGGCTAACTTCTTTATCTGATGCTCTTCACATAATCCTTGACTGTGAGACAGAGTCCCTCTGAATCTTGGGAGCTCTCATAGAATAATAATCCTGAGCACCATCGAGCTGAATGATGCATGCCCCCTAGAGATCTAGTCCAGTTTGTAATGAGTAATAAAGGTACAAGGAGATGCCTATGTAGCTGCTGCACAACTATCATCTAAGGAAGCTCTGGCATGAAAAACTGCAGCTGCTATTACAGCTCTCATTGAATGCGCTTTCACAGGATGTGGTGGGTGGAGCCTCTTTGTTGTAAACAAAGGTGATACAGTCTTTAAGCCATTTCACCAAAGGTAACCTTAGATACTGGATTGCCTAAAGAGACTGTAGGAAAGGCTATAAACAGTTGGTCAGTATTTCTGAAGTCCTTTGTTCTGTGAAGGTAACAAATGTAATTGTCAGTGTACGTCTATTAAGTGTAGACAATACTCCCCCCCCACCCCATTGGAAAAAGACTGGGAGATGTAAGGTTTGACTGATATCGGACTAAGAAACAACCTTTGGCAAAACGGATGGATTTGTCCTGAGGGAGACCCTGTCCTTATGAAATATCAAATAGGGGGTTTTGCAAGACAAGGCTTGAATTTCGGATATTCTCCTGGCCGAAGTAATAGCTACCAAAAATAAGGTTTCTCAGGACAAGAACTTTAAATTGTATGTTGCTGATGGCTCAAAGGGAGGGGGGGGATCAGACACTGCAGTACCAAATGTAAATCCCATGGAGCAGAGGGTTCAACAGAAGCCTGAGCTTTAAGGCTCCTTTCAAAAAGGCTTTACAAAGTTTATGTGACATAAATGATGAGCCGTTGAACCCAATATGGAAGTTAGATATCACAGCAAGATGTACCTGAATAGTAGAAGCTGATGAGCCGGACTCAGAGTAAGGCTAAGAAGTGTAAACCTTTGTCTACAGGTGCTGCATATGGGTCAATATTATAGTCAAGTGGCCATTTAGCAAATTTCAGTAATTTGTTAAGATTCAATTATTAGTTGAAGGTTTGTGGTGGGCCAGAATGATATGTTGGACCAGGGAAGTCAGAAAGGAATGCTTGGATATCATGGGAACTGGAGAAACCATGCAGTGGGCTTGAGATGCTGAAGATTCAGATGGACCATTCCCTCCAGGTGTGAGAACAGGTCTAGAACTGGGTCCAGTATCCAGGGTTTCCATAGTAGATGAGGCCAAAGAAAGGGAAACCAGACTTGAGGCCAGAATGGGGCAATGAGGATTATTATGTTGTCCAACCTGTTGACTTTCTTTAGAAACTGAAATATTAGAGGAATCGGGGGAAAGGTGTACAGTAGACCGGGGGGGGGGGGCAATCGTGAAGGAGAACTTCTCTGGGCATCTCCCTGGGGGGACAGGGAGAAGTAACTGCTGCACTTGTTCACAGGGGACCCCAATAGGTTGCAACAAGGTGGACCCCAGTGGCAGAATATCTTTCCCATCACTATCACTGGACTGCGAGACCACTCAAACCACTCGTGAGGCATGAGAATGGTTCTGTTCAACTTGTCCGCAATCACGTTGGAGCTTCCTGAAATGTGCGTTGCTGTTAAAGCGACTGGAGGAAAATTGCCCATTGTCAGACTCAGAGCTTCTTGACAAAGAGGGTACGACCGGATTTCCCCTTGTTTGTTGATGTACCACAATGACATGTTGCCTGTTTGAACTGCAATCATCCAAATCATTCCAAAAGGGAGTGTTTCTTGAAATGCTTGTAACGCGAACAGTACCGCCCTTATCTTTAGAACGCTGATATGCAAGTTGGCCTCCAGCTGGGACCAAGTGCCTTGGGCTGTCTTTCCCAGATATTGCCCCCACCACCCTATTTGGGGACGTGTCTGTGGTCACTATGACTTTGGGATGAGGAGGAACAAAGGGACGGCCAAACAAGGTTTTGTTGGAATGGAGCAACCAACTTTCTTCTTTGCAATGACTGATCATAGTTAGAGGAGGTATTGGCTGATTCAAGAGGGACCATTGGGAGGCCAGAAGCCTTTGAAGAATTCGCATGTGGTACCGGACCACTGGAACAAGCATGACAGAGGCTGCCATTGACCCTAGAGTTTGTAGAATGAGTTTCACTGTTACTTTCCAACTGTGAATTACTTGGCTCACTTGTAATCAGATCCTTTGAGTCTTTCTAGGGGAAGTGACCCAAGGCCAGTGACTGTCTAGCACAGCTCCAATGAATTCCAGTTGTGATGTAGAGGATGAAATTTTTCATAGTTTATAGTGATTCCTAAGCTGGAACAAAAGATGAAGAGTGCAATCTCGTGCCTTTACGAGTTGACACCTGGTGGGAGGGGTAAGGAGCCAGTCGTCTAGATATGGGAACACTCAGAATCCTAGCTGTCTGACATGTGCTGCTTCCACTGCCATGCATTTGGTAAACACCCCGGGGGCTGTGGTGAGACCAAAGGACAATGTTCTGAACTAATAGTGACTGGCTTCTGAAGTGCTTGTCCATTTTTATATGGTAATGCACATCCTGAACATGACCGAATCACCTACAGCCATATTTTACACAGTCAAGTGGCTAGCCCTGCCATAGCACGCAGTCTGTGATCCATGTTCTCCCATCTTGAGGATACTGCACACCGCAGTAGATGCCCAAAGCGGTTGGTCTGTACAACTCTTCCCCATATAGGGCACCATGTTGAGTCTGTGCTGCTGCCCACAGCTCCATTCATTGGTGAGTTTGAGATGGAAACACTCCGCATGTTTTTTGGACATGGGAGAAACCCCACGGAGACTAAGGGAGAGCATGCTAACTTCAAACAGGCATTGGTTGGAGGTCAGGATCGAACCTTGTACATGGTAGAAGACCTTAACCACGAAGCCATCTGGGACAGATGAAGAAATGAGGACATAAGAGCAGAAGCCAAAGTAGCTCCAAATGCACAAAAGATCAAAGAGAACAGATTATGGTGGCTTGGACACGGGTAGAAAAGCAGAAGACAATTTGGCAAGGAAGATTTGGGACAGACCGGAAGAAGGTAAGACAAAGCATGACATCCAGCAAAGAGGTGGGTGGATCGTGTGAAAAATCTGCGACCTGTTTAAATAATTTGTAAATACTTCACTGTCATAAATAACCTGTATACATGTTTTCCTTTTTGAAAATGAATAAAAATATTTTCAAACAGACATAAGTGTTGAAGACAGCAGGAGTGTGGCACTGAATTGAGAGATTTGGCGACAGTTAATACGATACCCCAACCCCATGTAGAAAAACAGGGCTGATGATGATGACACACCCTGAAGACCTACTGAGCACATCCAATTGTCTTTTTCCAAGAATGAGGTATTGACTGAACAAAGACCATCTGGAATCTGGCTTGTTGAACTGATTTGTTCAACTGATTTGAGATCCAATCCCATCTCCAGTCCACTCTTTTCTTTGGCACTAATGAATCTAGAGTAAATTCCAGAATTTCTCTGGTCTGGCGGGACTGCCTGATGACTCTTTTTATCGAACAGTTTTTGATTTTCTAAGACTGATGCCTCCCTGTCATTAAATGGAACACCTGGGATTCTTAGTCTTTTTGGTTTCTTTGAAATGGGAATATTGAAACCTCTGGAAATGATCCCTTGCACGTTGTTAGTACTAGCCAGGAAGATTATCCCTGCACCAATCATCTCCAGACTGTCTCTAGAAGAAGGGAATCAGGCCTCCTTTCAGGAGCACTGGTAGAAGTTACCAGAGAAAGTATCTGGAACCCTGGTTCTGTGGGGCATTCTTGCCTCTTGGATGGCGTCTTCCATTACTACTTCCCCCTCTGCCCTGGGGGGAAGTCATTGCCATGAAACTCCTGGAAAGATACTTGGTTTGTTTTGAACTATAGCCTCCCACTTCTCTGGTTCCTGTCGGCCCATGTCAGAAAGGGTTTTCCCATCTTTCTAACATTGGGACCAAACAAGGATGATCCGTCAAACAGAACACTGATGAAAGAAGACTTAAATGGTACTGCAAAGTCACATAAGCACATCCAGCTGCGTCTACTGACGGCTATGCCTGAACTGCTGTTCTTGTCGTCCCTACGGCAGCATGAGCAATTAGCCTCATGGACGAACTGGAAATAGATTCAAGGGTGGTGAGCTGAGAAGTAACCCTTTCTCGAACCCCTTCAGCTACTTCTCGAACCCCTTCAGCTACTGCACCAGTAAGAGTATCTGAAAGTTCTTTAATCGGATCTCTCTGAAGCGTGGTAAAATGTGCCACGTAATTCAAGGACCTGGGAGAGAAGGTCAGTGAAGCATGTACACATTTCCCAAGTCTATCCATCATCCCAGACTCCTTGTTAGGAGGATAATAGTAGGATTTTCTTCAGCAAGTTCCTTTGTAGTGGCTGCCGCTACCACCATGGTGTCTACAGCAATACCCTTGGCTCAATGTTGCTCATCTTTTGGGGCACAGAGAATCCTGACAGGTCTCTTAGGGATTGACTGGATAGAGTCAGGAATTTTCCAGACCCACTGCGCGATCAGTTTAATAAAATAGTCAGCGAGGGGAGAGATCCAAGAGGTAGAAGGTTGGGAGCAAAAAAGCCTCTAAGTATACCGATTTCTCTGATGAAGGTTGGAGGGTAGTCCAGCCACCCCTCTGTTTCACGATTTCTAGGATGTCCCCAAAGGAAACATCTTCAGGGGGTGACTTGGGGGAACCTTCCCCTTCATCAAAATCGGTATCTTCTGTGAAGGACTCTCAGGGGAGTCCAACTGCTTCCCTTTGCACTTTTTCTTCGAAGGTACCTCTTCGGTGGGGTGTTCTGGAGAGGTATCTGAAGATGTATAACCAAGGTGGTTTGCTCCTGAGGCTTTTGTGCCCTCTGTCCCAAGGAAGAGACCGGAGGAAGCTCCAGTTGAGGTGATGGACAAGTTGCTTGGTCTGACAGGGAAGGAACAGACCGTTTGTTCACAATGGACAAGGCCTGGAAGGCAGGCCCCAGTACAGGAATGGGAGCCTGGAAACAAAATAGACTCTTTCGGTACCATGGTCCCACTCCACACAGAGGAAAAGTATCAAAGTTGAACCCTGCCTCTCAGAACCAGCAACAAAGCCTCATCTCCAGTTCTGACAAACTGGAAGAGCTCAGGGTATTGGAGCTGGAAAAGGAGCTCCGACCAGCACCATAACAGTCTAAGCCAAGACGGTTGGCACCAGGAGCTCTGAAATCTCAGCTGGAGTTGAAGAATTAATTTGCATGGGTGTAGAAGAAGGCAAGGTTCCAGAGATAAGGCAATAAACAGAGGATGGAGGTAACCTCCTCTCAGTCGGGAGCTGATCCATCAGTCTCAAAGACTCTGACAGGCTCTTGGTCGACCACACAGAGGAGTCCAATGGAGACTTTGGAGGCTGCCTCTCCATAAATGGGCTCGAAGGACAGTCTGCAAATGGGTCAGAGTGAACAGGATGTCCATGATAAAATTCTCATCTGAGGCTCCTTTGGTACTGAGTATGGTAAAATTCTCATCTGAGGCTCCTTTGGTACAAAGTGATCCATTGGTACTGCAGGTAGAGATGTTTTCACAGACACTGGTGCTGAACAGGTCAGTGTCGAGGGAAGAGTATCTTTTCCCACCGGTGCTAAGACTGTCAGCATAGTGGGAGACTTAGCCAATTCTGAAGATGGTTCCATGGAAGCTGTCAAAAGTGAATGAGTGTGCTTTTTTGGTTTTTAAGAGGAAGATGACAAGGAAGAGGAAGATAACAAGGAAGAGGAACTTGACTTCTGTCTTGGAAGCCAAGGTGGCCTCTTCAAAATCAGGATTTCAAAAGTCCTTTAAATATAAGCTTATTTTTGCCCTCTACCTGGGTTCTAGCACTGAACCTTTGACAGATAGCACAATCTACTTGAAGATGGACAGCACCAAGACAATACACACAAAAGGTGCGGCCATCTGAAATCAGCATTTTCCTTTCACAATTCTGACACTTCTTGAAACCAGAGGTGCCTTTAAAGAATTTGTTGGCCATGAAGAGAAACTAAGGCCACCTGACAAAGAGATGCACACACATGGTCATAGACAGACTAAGATGATTTTTTTTTAAAGTAACAGAAAGGAAAGGGAAAGAAGGAAATTACCAATGATGGTAAAGGAGGTTACCCAAAGGTAAAAGGGAGGGATAAGTACCAATGATGGTACCTCAGAATACCCAATGGTAAGGGAGATAGAAAAAAAAACACAAGCACACACCTAAGAAAAACTAGAGGAGAGGGTAGAAAAGATATAAGCAAGAAACAGGATTTAGAAGTTGGATATCAAGAAAAAACTTACAGCTACAATAAATTCCAAAGCTCGAGAGGTTGAATTAAAGTGTCTGGCACTATGAAGTGGCAAACAAGATCGGAGGTAATTTGGTGAGGAGCATTATGCGTAGAACCTACCTCGAGAGTTCTGGAAGGTACAAGCAGGAATAACAGCAGAGTCTGTTCAGAGGCTCTGAGCTGAGCCCATGGTCAAGGATTGTGAAGACTGATAACATCAGATCTAAAGATTTAGAAACATTACATCTTTCTGACCATAGAGCTTAAATGAAGTTATTAATTTCTTTCCAAAAAGGGGAGATTATTTCATATTCGTATACCATATGCTTCCAATCAGCTATTATTTCAGAATCACATAAACATTCAGTTCTATTTGATTTGTACACAATTGTAATTTTGTTGGAGTGACAACAGCTCTGTAAGAATTTCCAAGTGAAAATTTTCCAATATAATGAAGATTTAGTTTTATCAGAAAATTTTAATATTACTTTCTTATATTCTTCAGAGAAGTCTTTAATATAATTTTCTGAGTAGTTTCAATAAGAATTACCTAAACATGTGAAATCTAATGTAACAATTTTATAAATTTGTAACAAATATTTAATTGTATTACTTATATTTTTTAAGAATTCCAATAATTCGGAGAGGAATTTATCTAAGTTAAATATCTTATTAACCTCCTTGTTCAGAAAGTCTCTAAATATTTGTAAAATTAACCAGTTCTCAGAACCTTGATTGCATTTGGACCTTAAATTTTCAACAGTATAAATATACATATATACATGTGTGTTTGTATGTGTGCCTCTGCGTGTGCAATTTTCAACAGTATATAAACATATATACGTGTCTGTGCCTGTGTATATATCACATGTGTGTATATATATATATATATATATATATATATATATACATACATATATATATATATATATATATATATACATATATATATATATATATATATATATATATATATATATATATACATATATATATACATATATATATATATATACATATATATATACATATATATATATATATATATATATATACATATATATATATACATATGCATATATATATATATATATATATATATATATATATATATATATATATATATATATATATATATATATATATATATATATATATATATATATATATATATATATATATATATATATATATATATATATATATATATATATATATATATATATATATATATATATATATATATATATATATATATATATATATATATATATACATATATAT
>NC_056748.1:920140664-920219514 GCF_019279795.1 Protopterus annectens | reverse complement strand
ACTTGGCTGGAGAGAGCTTTGCTTCCAGTTTGGCTATGTAAGTGCATCTCTCACAGGTTGTAGTGTTGGGTGGTAGGAGAGGGCTATCTGTGTACATAAGGCAGTTGCTGCATTGCCACAGTATGCCCAGATTCACCAGGTGGACAGGAGAAATCACCGGAAGGTGACCCTTGTACATGCCTCTTTAGGTGCTTTTTTTGTAAAGTACAAGAGCCGTTTTCCCTTATCTTTGCAAAGTACTTTGCAATTACAGGCTGTTTAGTGCCTATGATTAATTTCCCCTTATTAACAAGGAGAGTTGAGTGCTTGTATCAGTTTAAGGCTTCCTAGTGCTTTCCAGCAGGTTCTAGAGCAAGTTAGTCATAGGGGTTCAGAATTTAGTGCTATTGCTGAGAAACCAGCTAGTTCTAAGGGAAATTTTTCAAAAACAGAACACCCTACACCTGAAATGTATTAACTAAAACTGAAAGAAAATCATCAGTCCCCGACAGCTTTAAAAAACTTTCTAAACTACTTAACACAGGCTAAATTCAAAAGTTATACTCTACAATTGGCATAGACCTTAGCAATCACTTAACCCAAAGCATGTTCCAAACACCAGTAATATAACTATTAAAGAGAAGAGGTAAATAAAATAGTACTTTGTATTTTACAACACAAACACTTGATCACACGTAACATTCTCATCTAGCAGTCAGTGTACATTTCCTTCAAACGAAAAACTGAAGGCAGCTGGAACTGGTTAGAATATTGTCCCACCTACTTAAATAATAAAAACACAAAAATTAAATTAAAATTACTGATTTCCTAAGGGAACACTTTCTTTTCTGAATGGAGGTGATGTAACAAAAGTTGTTTGCTTGTTCCTTCTTCCTCATCAGTATCTACTCCAAAGACTGATTAAAGCTGCATCCTGCTAAGGTATTTCTATTCAAACAAGGATAGGAGGTAAAAGCAAACTTAGCCTGCTTTCTGAAGACAACAGCAGCAGAGGCTAAAGAAAATCTAAGAGAGCAGTGAAGGTGCTACAATGAACCTTCAACAGAAGCACTTTGATAGTTCACTGGACCACAGGAGGTGTCAGTACCAGAGATTGTACCACCTACTTCATTACCCAGAAATATTCTTTGGAAAACAGCTTTAACACATGTTTGAGGCACTGATGAACACAGGCACCTGTTCTTGTTCATGCACTAATAAATGTCTTGCAGGGAATTGCAATCCCTCAGAGCCACACGTTCCAGGGATCTAAACCTTGACACCACAATGAACAAAACATGCTGGAGGGATAGGTTCCTGACCCAGAGATCCCCCCATACTCTGGAATAGACTGCCCATACATGTCAAGCAGAGTGCCTCCTTGGTCCTCTTCAAAAGGAACCTGGACGATTGGATGGGAGATAGGAAATTCACCCCAGGGTCATGTCAGTCACCCTGCTTGACAGGGGTCCAGGGAAGTAAATATTGTGGGAAAAAATATCCAGGGAATTGTTATGGCTAGTCTTGTGTAGGCCCTAGGGCCGATAGCCTAGTACCAACCTATAAATTAATGGTAAATCCCCTTATACCGTCTCACCTTAGGAGTTTTCTGGTAAAACAAGTACTCCTTTCAGAGTGCTTCCCCACTCTGTGGAAACATTTGCAGGTTCTGCTACTAAAATAACCTGAAAAATAATTTAACAAGGGGTTCTTCAGTTAGCTGCATTGATGAAGGGGTGCTTTCCTTTCTTCTCTAGTTATTAACACTGGTGATTGAAGTTTCACATGTTGCTTTTTCTTGGATGTCAGGACACTGAAGGTGCATTATCCATTATAGTCAGAGACTTCAAACTATTCTGATTTTTTTTCAAGTCCACATGAGCCTTTAGACATTCATAAACTGAATGAAATATGTACAGATTGTGTCTTATAGCTGATCTTACTTTAATATACTTTAGTTAAATGCTTTTGTGAAACACATTTATCCGGAGACTTTTTCAAAACTCAAGCACCACTCACCATCATACCATTTAAATAATTAGTCAAATGATTTCATAAGCAATTAATTCTTGGTTTAAAAAGATAGTTCTTCCAAATACTTCTTTAAGCATGTAAAATTAATGAAGTAATTAAAAATCCACTATCTAAATCAAATCTGTTGTATATCTAACTATAAAACAATTCACTGAAAAATTAATGTAAAATACGTTAAAAAACTGCATTAAAATAACTGCATAATTTAGCTATTCTTATTTTAATAGTGACTTAATTGATAACATTTCATTAATACCAGGTTTGCTCTGTGCATTCAAATGTAATTGCCAAAGTAATTCCTTATACTCTAAGCGGGTTTTCTACCTTCCACCTCTTGGAATGGATGTTACTGTTTCTAGAAATCAAAACCAAAACTTAAGATCATGACCAGATGCAGCATGTTTAAATAAAGCACTTTTGTCATTAGCCACTTGCATATCATGCATCTGTTCATATATACTATTATGTTGACACTGTCTTGCCTACATAAAATGGGCATCTAGTACCACAATTACCATCAACCAATGGAAGAGTGGTGTTGAAGTAGTCATGTAAAGTTAAATTATCTTCTAAAAGAATTTAAGAATGCTGCCTACATATATCACATATTTTAGTACTACTGGTTTTGACTTACTTTCATGTTTTCTATTACTATCACACTGAAAACATTTTTTTGAAATTATCCACTGTCTTACAGAGAAAGTGGCGAGTCACAATAAATTTCCATACATCTCTCATTGGATCTAAGTATGTTCCAATTCTTACAAATTATATCTTTTTTTTCTTAGCTAGTATATTTAAGAATCAAAGCCCTTTGAAAGGCTAAATTAGTAGCGTTTTCACACGTATGTTTGTTAATTTTTGTTGCACAAAACCGGACTACAATGTGAAATTCTAAACTTTAAAAAAAATTCTTGATGTAATCCTCAATCAAACCCCTCTGGGTAACCTCTCTACATAAAAAAGAAGGGCACTTGCGTACTATCACAACCACATTCTGAACAGGGCAAACGGTTCAGTTCCAAGCAGTTTGGTTCTCTCTCTCTCTCTCTCTAATGATGTTTTAATGTTGAAACAATGTTTTATTTGAAGGATGCTTCATGCTTCCTTCAGTTTTTCTGTCTCCATAGTGTTCACACAAGTACCCACATTACTAAAGTGGAAATGCACCAGAAAATTTGTTTCAGTTTCTACTGATTAATGTACAGGTACAAATGCTGCTTGCATATCCCTAATAAACACTATGAAGACAGTAAAAAACTGAAAGAAGCAGGAAGCATCCTTCAAATAAAACGTCATTTCAACAGTAAAACATTATTACACAGAAAGAGAAAACTAAATGGGATGGTTTTACATCAGCCAAGGATCGGGACTGTCTGATATTGTTCTTTTCACAAGGTGAAGCACAGTAACATTGCAATTACTTTGACAGCAGAAACATTATCTGACAGGCCTGAAAGGTCACTGTCACTCTCAACTGTCTAGATTTTTGCAGAAAGTGCAGATTTATGCCTTGGTATTTTTGGTCCATTTCTCTTAAAATTTGTGTTTTTCTGGCAAATCACTGTGGAATGCTGTCGCTAAATAATGGCATACATTTTTATTTCAGACCATTTCCTCCAGAAAATGCATGAGAACACAAGTTCTGTTATTCTAGCAACCTTCTAAGAGCAATAATTAAAACCTGTCCCTATTTTGACCCCTTTGTTCACTACATATCTTGGCAGGAGTACAGCTTAGAAATGAGCCATTTGCCCTATTCGGAATGTGGTTGCGATAATATCCAAGTACCAAAAGAAGTTAGGTCTTACCATAATGTTCCATCTGTGTTGCTGATCTTTATTAATCCTCGAGTTTGGGCTTGGTTCCGAGCCTCGGAACAGACTGCTATTAATTTCAGCTCACACCTTTCAAACTCTCGAGCTAGGCTTTACCCATAATGCTCCTCTCTAAATTACCTCAGATTGAGTTTGCCTAAAATAGTGGCAGACAAACAGCCAATAAGAATAAGAGACCAGATGTGTGTCCCTGATACGAAGCCAGTACTGGAAAATGTTGATCCACTAAAGAGTCTCAGGCTGGGAGAAGGAGGGAGGGAATGTCAAAGATTAGTGAAGATCAACAATGCAGATGGAATGTTATGGTAAGACAACTTCTTTACCTGATGTTGTCAATCTTCACGTAATCCTTGGCTGTGGGACAGAGTCCCTAGCTACCTGAATCTTGGGATGTCTCATGGAAGAATATTCCTAAGCACCATCGAACCGAATGATGCCAGTCCCCTACAGACCTGATCCAATTTGTACTGAGTGAAATAAGGACTGAGAAGACCAAGTGGCTGCTACAGAAATGTCATCTAAAGAAGCTCTGGCATAAAAATCTGTAGAAGGTGCCACCGCTCTATTTGAATGGGCTTTTACTGGGCAAGAAAGGCGGAGCCCTTTTGACTGACGGATAAATGTAATACAATCTTTGAGCCATTTCACCAAGGTAACCTTTGAGACTGGGTTACCTAAAGAAAGCAAGGAAAAGGCAAAAAACAGTTGGTCAGATTTTCTGAAATTTGTTCTGTGAAGATAAAATTGTAGCAGTCTGTGGATATCTAATAAATGAAGGGATACTCCCCTTTAATGGAAAAATTAGGGAAGAAGACCGGCAGTTAAGTGTCTGACTGATACTAGATTCTGAGACTACCTTCAGTAAAAAGGATGGCTTGGCCCTAAGGCAGACCCTGTCTTTGTGAAGTATTATGTAGGGTGGTTTGCAGGACAAGGCCTGAAGTTCAGATACACTTCTGGTGGATGTAATAGCCACTAAGAAAAAGAAGTTATGTACTCACCATAACGTTCCATGTATGTAGTCCATCTCGCCGAACATTATTATGTGTGGGTTCAGAGCTTGGCCGCTTAGAAAGCCTGAAAACTTCTGATTGGCTCGTGGCTAGGAGGTATCCCATGGTGCATGCGCACATTCCCCAGATCTTGTTTGCTACTAGTCTATCAGAATAAGACAGGAAAAAGGACAAAGGTCCAGAAGAATTAACTGTAATAAAGGCGCCCTTATGGTATAAACCACTGTAGAAAAGGAAAAACAGTTTCCAGATCCTACAGGAAGGGGGCTGGTGGGTGGGTTCGTAATAATATTCGGCGAGATGGACTACATACATGAAACGTTATGGTGAGTACATAACTTCTTCATGTTATGTAGTCCCATCTCCCCTCCATTATTACGTGTGGGACAGTGTCCCTAGCATCTTGAAAGAGTGGCTCACTGGAAAATACTCCTGAGTACCGTGGAACCAAACGAGGTTCTACCTCTGGAAGTTAAATCCAATTTATAATGGGAAATGAAGGTATGAGGGGGAGCCCATGTCGCTACTGCACATATATTATCAATAGGTGTCCTGGCTTGGAAAGCAGCAGTAGAAGAAAAGGACCTGGTAAAATGCGCTTTGACTTTAAAGGGTAACTACTTTACCTGAGAAGTGTAAATAAAGGAAATACAACTAGAGTGCCAGTTTGATAGTGTGACCTTGGAAACTGGCAAGCCCATCCTCACCTCAGTAAAAGAAACTAACAGCTGTTCTGATTTTCTAAATCCTTTGGTCCTGTGGATATAGAAACGCCTAAGCACATCCAATTGGTGGAATGTATACTCTGCTTTACTGGTGTGATTAGGGAAGAACACTGACAATTCAATTGTTTGGTTTAAGTGAAATCGAGAACAGACTTTAGGAATAAAGGAAGGATTGGTCTGGAGAGAAACCCTGTCTTTGTGAAAAATAATATGGAGGTTTAACTGATAGGGCTTGTAGTTCAGAAACTCGTATGGCTGAGGTTATTGCTACCAGAAAAAGTCTTCCAAGACAGAAATTTGAACTGCCAACTATGGGCTGGTTCAAACGGGTGGCAAAGTAAGTCTAGACAGGACTAGATTCAGATCTCAAGGAGGAATGGGGCCTTGCACCGGAGGTCTTAACATCATGGAACCCCTAAGAAAAGATTTGCACAGTTTGTGAGACATAAGACTGGAATCATTAATCCCTGCATGAAAGTTAGTTATTGCTGTTAGCTGAACTCAGAGTGTAACAGCCGCTGAACCCTGGTGACAGAGTTCTGAAAGGAACTCAGAAACAATAGTAATGGGAGCTGTAAATGGATCAACTTCTTTGTTGTGTGCCCATATAGAAAATCTCTTCCATTTACTGTGATACAATTTTCTAGTTGAAGGCTTGTGAAAAGAGGTAATAATATGGGTTACGGCTGGAGACAGATCATGCAGCCTGACTAGTGATGGAACTGGAGCAGCCATGCTGTCAGTTTGAGAGTGTGGAGACTGGGGTGAAGAGAACCTGACGTGTGTCAGGAGGTCTGGCACTGGGTCCAGAGTCCATGGATAGTCTAACAGGTGAGGCCCGAGGAAAGGGAACCAAATCTGATGAGGCCAGTAAGGAGTGATGATCATCTTGCTTCCCAACAACATTGCTTTCTGTATGACCTTGGGAATGAGTGGAAAAGGAGGAAAAGCATAAAGGAGTTCCGGGGGCCAATCATGGATGAGTGCATCTCTTGGAGACTCTCCCGGAGGGGGGGATGAGGGAGAAAAAGGTGCTGCATTTGGTGTTGATGGGGCTGGCAAAGAGATCGCAGCAGGGTTGGCCCCACTTGTGGAAGATCAGACGGGCTACTTTCTGGTTCAAGGACCATTTTGTGAGGTAACAATATTACCCTGCTTAGCTTGTCCGCTATCACGTTGGAAGTCCCCGGGATGTGCATTGCAATGAGAAAGCATTGAGAAGAAATTGCCCAATTCCAAACTTGCAGGGCCTCTCAACATATGGGGTGTGATCTGGTCCCCCCTTGTTTGTTTGGATACCAAACCACTGACATGTTATCGGTCTGGATAGCTATCGTCCCTAGAGGGAGAAAATCGTGAAGTGCTTGCAACGCAACGCTCACATCGCCACAGTAGTCATCCTATGTGGCACACACCATCACAAAAGGGTTCTCATCAAGGAAAAAGAGGTCATTGTTCCACTCTACTCGGCACTCATTAGACCCATTACGGAGTACAACGGGCCCTTTTGGAATGTACCTCACAAGGCATCTGCAGCAGCTGGAAAGGCCACAGAAGTACCTCACAAAGAGGATTACTGGCCTCAAACAGATGCCCTACACTGACCATCACAAACTCCAGAGTTACTCTGTAGCATATCACCTACTCTGAGGAGATCGCTGCCTAACATATAAAGCTATGTCAAACCCAGTGCTGTTTGACATGCTACACCTAAAGAAATCCTAATTCCTCTGAGCTACACGGTCTAGGGACCTAAACCTTGTCACCACAATAAACAGGACATGCTGGTGGGATAAATTCCTGCCCCTGAGACTTCCTGTACTTTGGAACAAGCTACCCATCTATGTCAAGCAAAGTTCCTCATTAGCACTCAAGAAAAATCTTGATGAGTGGATGGGAAATAGGAAATACACCCCGGAGATCACTTCTGTGACTCTGCTGACAGGGGCACAGGAAATTAACTTTCTTGTGTGGCGTAAGCCAGGTAACCTTGTTGTCTAGGCTTAACTAGGCTCTTGGGCCGATAGCCTAGTACCTACCTATGAACCTAAGAGATTACCTAAATAGGTATAAAGAGTACTAACAATGGTAAGCAGGAAAGAGCTACCAACCGTAGTAAAAGGAGAGTGAGGGAGACATGAGTGCGTGCACACACATGCAAGCTGCAAAGATATGAGAGGAGTGGGTATAGAAAAAAAATCACTAGAGTTTGAAGGAAGATTTATATACGAGAGAATTTTTAAAGGAAAAATCTTACTTTAATTATAAGCCAAAGCTAGAGAGCGGTTGTACATGTCTACACGAAGTGGCAAACGAGACTGGAGGTAATTTAGATAGGAGAATTATGGGTAAAGCGTAGCTCGAGAGTTTGGAAGGAGTGAGCTGAAATTAACAGCCAAACTGATTCGGAGGCTCGGAACAGTCAAGGATTACATGAAGACTGACAACATCAGATCATTTGTTTTAACTCGGCAAATTCCAATAATAAATTATCATCTGAAATCATCCTAGATAAACAGATGAACTGTCCCTTTAGCAGGGACAACTAACTAACTAACTTTCTAGTAAGGCGATTATTCTTAAAATGCAAGTGTGAATTATTACAAGTAGGTTTGCTGTGTGTACTTCAATGAAAAATTTCCCCTCCCATTTGGATTGTAACATAAATAATGAACAAGATACTTTATGTATTCACAAGTAAACTTAAGAAAAACAGAAGTATTCTGTACAAAATTGATGAACTTGTATATCAATTCATCAGGTACAGACAATTACATAAAAATATCAAAATAATGCCAATATGATTTTAGATATGAATTATATACATTATTATACAGCAACTTCTCATCAGTATAAATAAATGTGCATCAACCAAGCATGCCTGTTATAAAACAAGCATATACCAATAGAAAGTCTGGCTGCTGAAGTAACATTGAGCAGCTAGACTTCTCAATGGATATATGCTATGGAGGGCAGACCAAATACACGAAAAATCAAGTGTGTTTTGCAAAACTTAAACCTGATTTTCCTTGTACTTTTGTATAGTCACAACAGACCGTCATGCCTTAGAACTGTCCAGATTTTCAGAGAAAGTCCACATTTTTGTATCATACTAAAACTAAAATGTTTAACAGCACTGGTGTACTGGGCAAGAGTGAGAATGGATGTCCTATACGCATATGCAGTACATCAGAAAACATAGAACGAGGAAACAACGTGAAGAATAAGTTATGTACTCACCATAATGTTCCATGTGAGTTGTTCATCTCACCTTCATTCTTGACTGATGGGTTCAGAGCCAATCCATCAGCTCCAGTACGGCCAAATGCAAAGCTCGAGGTCTTCCGGTAGCTTGAGGCCAAGCCCCTATCCCATGATACACTGTGAATTACCTCAGATCTCATTTCTGAGTGTACTATAACCATATGAAATAGCTATCTGCCTATGGAAAGGAAGAAGAAATTGAGCAACCAGGATCAGACCAACATTTAGGTCAGCTATCAGCCAGGAGGGTGGGGAAGGAGGAAGGGACGAAAGAATGAAGGAGAGATGAACAACTCACATGGAACGTTATGGTGAGTACATAACTTCTTAATGTGAAGTTGTTCAATCTTGCCATTCATTCTTGACTGATGGGTAGAGTCCCTAGCATCATCAATCTCGGGTGGCTCACGGGAGTACATTCTTCAGGACCGTGGACCCAAAGGAAGCCCCGTCCCTGGAGGCCTTATCAACTTTGTAATGAGTGATAAAGGTATGAGGTTTTGACCAAGTGGCTGCTGCACAAATGTTATCAAGGGGCAGCTTGGCTGAAAACGCAGAGGATTTACAAACTGCTCTGGATGAGTGAGGTTTAATCTTGTGTTGCAAAGGCATATTAGCAGCTGAACAGACAAAAAGGAAGGATTTGTTCCAAGTGATACTCAGTCAGCATCAAAAATCAAATAAGGAGGGCTGATAGATAAAGCCTGAAGCTCTGACACTCTGAGGGCAGAAGTAATAGCTACCAGAAAAATGGTTTTCCACGACAAATATTTGAGGTCACAAGATGATGCTGGTTCAAACGGGGGAAGGATTATGCGTGACAGCATAAAATTTAGATTCCATGGAGAATAGGGAGTTTCCACAGGTGGTCTCATATGAAAAGTCCCCTTGAGAAAAGCCTTGGATAACTTGTGGGACATATTTAACCAGTCAATCCCAAGATGAAAATAAGATATAGCAGCCAACTGGACCCTAACTGTTGCTGCTGACGCTCCTTTGTTAAAGATCAGTCAAGAATTCTAGTATGGCTGTCAAGGAGGCTTGGTAAGGATCAATATTATGCTTAGAGGCCCATATGGAAAATATCTTCCACTTACCAAGATATAATCTTCTAGTGACGGCTTAGGAGAAGACAAAAAGGATCCATTTCTTCTCACTGGAAAAGTTACAAAGCCTGACTAGGAGGGAAACTGGAGCAGCCAAGCTGTCAGCTTCAATGACTGCAGAGAGAGATGTAGGACCCCCGACGGATGTGTCAGTAGGTCTGGAACTGGGTCCAGAATCTAGGGATCCTCCAAGAGATGATGAAGGAATGGGAACCAAATCTGCCGAGGCCAATGAGGGGCTATAAGGATAATGGTCCTTCCCAGGGATTTTGCTTTCTGTAGAACCTTGGGCATCAATGGCATTGGTGGAAATGCATAGAGGAGACCCAGAGGGCAATTGTGTATGAGTGTCCCGCGGGGCTTCTCCCAGAGGGGGAATCAGGGCAAAGTAGCTTCTGCATTTTGTGTTGATGTGACTGGCAAAAAGGTCGCAGCAAGGCTGGCCCAATTTGCGGAAAATCCTGTCTGCGATCTCTTTCTTGAGGGACCACTTGTGTGGCAACAAGATTGCCCTGCTCAGTTTGTCTGCTATCATGTTGGATCTCCCTGGGAAGTGCGTTGCCAACACAAAGCACTGGGAGGAAACAGCCCACTGCCAAACTCTTGAGGGCTTCTCAGCAAAGGGGGCAAGATCTGGTTCCCCCTTGCTTGTTCAAGTACCAGACTACTGACATATTGTCTGTCTAAATCGCAATTGTTCCTAGAGGAAGAGAGCCCTGGAAGAACTGCAACGCCAAAAGTACTGCTCTCATCTGTAGAACACAGACATGCAATTGTGACTTCTAATCGGTCCATGTGCCATGGGCAGTCTTTCCCTGAAAATGCCACCCCATCCACCCTATCAGGAAAGCGTCCATGGTCACAATGGCTACTGGAGGGGGTAGAACAAAGGGGCGTCCTACGGTGACATGAAGAGACGTCAACCATCACTGGAGATCTTTCTTGCAAGAGCTCATAATCAATATCATGTACAGGTAGTTACTGGTAAGACCATTGAGTGAACAGCCATTGAAGGAACAGCACATACATTCTTGCTAATGGTATGGCTACAATTGCTGCAGCCATCATACCAAATACTTTCAGAACTTTTGAAGCTGGTACTCTGTCTTTTGATACCAATGTGGTGACATGCTGGCAAAGAAGAAAGACTTTCAATTGGTAGCTTCAGAGTGGCAGTTGAGGTGTCTAGCTCTGCCCCGATAAAAACAATATGCTGCGAGGCGACAAGGCAAAACTTTCTGAGTTGACTGTAATACCTAAAGGATTGCAGAGTGACAGAGTGTACTCCCTTGCCTTAATAAGTTGATGCCTGGTAGGGCGGTAAGGAGCCAATTGTCTAGGTACGGAAACACCTGAAATCCTAGACGCCTCAGGTGAGCCGTGAACACTCTGGGGGCTGTAATGAGACCAAAGGGCAGGGCTAGAAACTGAAAATGATTGGCTCCCAGCCAGAAATGCAGGTGATCTCTGGATGGCCTTGCCATCCTTATGTGGTAGTATGCATCCTTGAGATCCATCGAGCACATCCAATTGTCTTTCCCTAAGAAGGGAAGTATAGACTGAAGCATGACCATCCGGAATTTCTTTCTTTACATATTGGTCGAGTCTGCTGAGGTCCAAAATGGGTCTCCAGTCCCGTTATTCTTTGGAACCAAAACGAATCTTGAGTAAGTTCCAGATCCTGTCTGGTCTACTGGGACTGGCTGGATGACTTTTTTGTAGCAACTTTCGGACCTCTATAGTTGCTTGTTCCCTGTAATTGGGTGGAACGTCCAGGATTCTCCTTATAGACGGAGCGGGTGTGGCGAATGGTATGAAGTACCCTCTGGAAATGATATCTTTGTACACAGACGCCTGGCAAGAAATAAAAGACAGCTGGGTACAAAGTAAGCGACCCCCGACTGCCTTCAGAGCAGGACAGTCAGGCCTCCTTTCAGGAACGCTGACAGGGTTGCCCAGAGGAGTGATCTCCGTCACCCTGATGTCGCAGATCCCCTCTGCCGCGAGAGCGGCGTCTTCCACTATTACCCCCTCCTCTGCCCCTGGTGGGGGGGTTCACAACGTGTGCCCTGAAAGGCTCCTTGGGCTTTCTGGAACCACATTTCCCTCCCCTTTGACCTTTGGGATAAGGTCAGGTAAGGGTGGAAAAACGGACTCTGACGGCAGGGACTTTCCCTCCTGTTCACACATGGAAAAAACAGCAAGGTAAGACCACCACGGTTCTAAAATCCAGTATGAATTTATTTTTTCGCAGAAGTAAAACAGGACAAGCACTTTCACGTGAACTCACGCTTCATCAGATCTTAAACAAGAACAAACACAGTTTAAATACCAAAGTATCACCTCAATTAATTAAAATAACACACCAATTAATCAATTTAGATGAAACCAATTAAAACAAATTAAAAATCTGAAACGCTTTAAAGTGCAAGGCATAGGAACTGTCAAACAGAAACCAGCTTCCAGTTTCCTTCTTAACTTAAACTCATTTGTTCACTTAGTCATTTCAAGGACCATACCTCCAGTGCAGGTTTTATGCTGACACAATTATTAAGCCCAGGATGAATATGGGCACGTAATCTCAGAATCCACTTCAGCTGTATGGACGGCAGCTGATTTAAGTTGCCCCCTCTCTTGTTATGTACAAGCTGTAAGACCATAAAGCTAAAACTATATACATTAAAAACAGCAACATGCTTTGCTAAAGCACTCTAAGGTGCATGTTCTTAATATCGTAGAGATGATTATACATCCTATCGTTCAACCTCCTAGGAGGTCTTACCAACATAGAAGCAATCACAGCACTTACAGCTAGCAAGGTACACTAAATTGCTACGGTCGCAGGTGGCATTAAACCTAGGAAAGAACTTAAAATCCAGAACAGGGTGACTGAAAAACTGTCATGGATATTGCACTACACGTTGGCGGTGTCCACAAGGGAAGGTACCAAGTCTTGAATCTCTCAATCATGACATAACCCCTATGTTTGATTTTGTCATCACACAAAAAAGTATTTTCAAATTTAAGCTATTTCTATAAACAAGACAAAACATGGTCTCTCCCCAACTATACCAGCTGTGATAGGGTCCACAGTAAGAACATGCCAGTTACGTTTGACAATGTCCGTCACAACCGCATTGTCATTGGTATAGGTCGTTGTAAAGCAAAGCCTATTTCCCTTGCATCGCTTAACCATACCACATCCTGATAGTCTCAAATCATCAAAAACCTCATTCCTAGCTCTGTCTACTATGGACTTACTATAACCCATGTCATTAAACATTAAAAACACTGTCATTAAAAGGAGTTGCATTGTGTCTTTGTGGACTTAGAGAAAGCATATGACAGGGTGCCTAGAGAGGAGTTGTGGTATTGTATGAGGAAGTCGGGAGTGTTAGAGAAGTATGTAAGAGTGGTACAGGATATGTACGAGGGTAGTGTGACAGCGGTGAGGTCTGTGGTGGGAGTGGCAGATGTGTTTAAGGTGGAGGTGAGATTATATCAAGGATCAGCTCTGAGCCCTTTCTTATTTGCAATGGTGATGGACAGGTTGATAGACGAGATCAGACAGGAGTCCACGTGGACTATGTTTGCAGATGCCACTGTGATCTGTAGTGAGTAAGGAACAGGTGGAGGAGACCCTGGAGAGATGGAGATATGCTCTAGAGAGAGAAGAGGAATGAAGGACAGCAGGACTAAGACAGAATATATGTGTATGAATGAGAGGGAGGATTGAAGAATGGTGAAGATGCAGGGAGTAGAGGTGGCGAAGGTGGATGAGTTTAAATACTTGGGATCAACAGTTCAGAGTAATGGTGAGTGTGGAAGAGAGGTGAAGAAGAGAGTACAGGCAGGATGGGGTGGGTGGAGAAGTGTCAGGAGTGATCTGTGACAGAGTACAAGTAAGAGTGAAAGGGAAGGTCTACAAGAGGGTAGTGAGACCAGCTATGTTATATGGGTTGGAGACGGTGGCATTGACAAAAGGCAGGAGTCAGAGCTTGATGTGGCAGAGCTGAAGATGTTAAGATTTGCGCTGGGTGTGACGAGGATGGACAGGATTAGGAATAAATATATTACAGGGTCAGCCCAGGTTGGAAGGTTTGGAGACAAAGCCAGAGAGGCAAGATTATGTTGGTTTGGACATGTGCTGAGGAGGGATGCAGAGTATATTGGGAAAAAGATACTAAGGATGAAGTTGCCAGGTAACAGGAAAAGAGGAAGGCCTAAAATAAGGTTTATGGATGTAGTTGAGAGGACATGCAGTTGGTTAGTGTGACAGAGCAAGATGCAAAGGACAGGAAGAAATGGAAACAGTTGATCCGTTGTGGTGACCTCTAACAGGAGCAGTCGAAAGAAGAAGATAACCCCAGTCATTAAACAAGAGATCTAGAAGATCCTCTTGAACTTTCAAATCAGTAGGGTCCTTACATATTCTTTTAACCCTATGATATTGCCCTTTAACTATGTTTATAAAAACAAACCTAGGATGCATTCTACCAAACTCCAGAAGACTATTCTTCCAACAAGGCATGTGATAGAGGCTGGTAGATATCATTCCAAAATCATTCTTATGCAAAGTGACATCTAAAAAAGTCCACACTAGTCATGGAAGATGTCATTGTAAATTTCAGAAAATCAGTTGTCGATTCTAAGTAGTGGATAAACTCACATAGATCAGAATATTCCCCATCCCGAAACAGGAGAATATCATCCACAAAGCGCCTATGTAGGCACACATGTGAGTAATAGATGCAATCAAACAAAAACTTCTTCTCCCAACAATAGACAACTAAATTAGCGTAAGAATTTGCGCATGGGGTGCCCATGGCGACACCCCATTGCTGCAAATAAAGTTGGCCATCAAACATAAAAACATTGTTAGACAATACCATATCCAAAGTACATACCAATATCATATCATTATTCACCAGTATGTCTAAATCACTTAGCATCGCACTAATAGCTTCTAAACCATACTCATTAGGTATGGATGTAAATACTTTTTTTTACATCCAATGATACTAATATACATGCAGGGGGCAAAGCTTCTCTAGTGTGTATGTCTATATCATCCAACAACTGAATAGTATCCTTCAAAATGGTAGAGATTCCTTTTACTATGGGTCCCAATTTTTTCGCTATATAGACAGACAGTTTCAGTCACCCATCCACCGCCTGCAACAATCAAAAATAGGGGGTGAACTCAGAGACTTGTGCACTTTCGGTAGGCCCTTGATGTGTGGAATAAAAGGATGTTCAACACATAAATAACTATACAGTTCAAAATCAATTTGCCTGCACATTAATAAATCATATAAAATTATCCTGAATCTGTTTAACCAAATTTTATAAACTCTACAACATCTAAAACAATAAAGGTCTCTATGTCTTGTAACAACTCGTATATAGCGTCAATATAATCAGTATAGTTCATGAGTACAATCCCTCCCCCCTTATCAGCCGGCCTAATCATCAAATCAGTATTGTTCTGTAGAGACAACAAAGCCTCTCTTTGGCCAGCATTCAAATTAAAATAAGAACATCTACGTGTATTCTTGTTATAAAAATCCTCATAAATATCCCTCTAACAGGTTTTTATAAAACAATCGACATGTGCTGGTAATATGGGATTATGCAAACTATTACGTCTCACTGAGCAACCCTGTCCAGTACATTCAATAGTGTCTTTTAAATGTATTAAGTTCAGCACAACACTACGCCCGAACATCCTCAAATCTGCGAGCAAAACAGTCACATCCATACCTGTCGAAGGAACCAAAGACAACCCTTTGTCTAACAAAGAAGACTCGGCAGAGGTTAAAATGTGGTTAGATAGATTAAATACTAAACTGTTCAGCTCCTGGTTCGCCGATGCATGTTGCTGCCTTCCCCTGAACACTTAATCTTGCATTGGCCCAGACTGCTCAACCTCGTTTGGGACATGTACGTGCCTTCACTGGCAAGGGCAAAAAATGATCCATGTTCAGCAATGATAACACTTTGGGTCTAGCACCAGGATTAAATAAAGCCTGCTGATTAGGTGGAGGCGTCTGACTGTGTTAGGTCAGATGAAAGTTCCAGACGCTCAACCAAAATATTGGTGTTAGCAACACTTGCTGGCTCAGTCTAAGCAGAGGTAAGAGCCGATACTGGCTGAGAAGCCGGTAAGTTATGCAAATCACCATTCCCAACCAAGTCAGGAACCAAGTTTACATTAAGAGTGGTAGTATCTGCATCAACATTAATGATATTATTCCTTGGCCAAAGACATTACCAAGGCTAAAAATCTTTAAAATCACGTTCTAGTTTATGTTGCTTAGTTTGTTGTAACCTACTGCTGTACAATGAAACATTCATGTAGGTATTTGCTAGCATGTCCATGCACACATCACTCTTATAAAGGCAAGACAGATTGTTATGCAAAGCCTCTACCTTTTTGTTCAATTCTTCCTCAATGGGGCCAAAATATTCAATCAACAACTTCATGTATTTGTACTCTAGTTCAACATTCAGTTGTTGCCACCTTTTTAACAGCTTGGGATAGGTGTCCCCATACGTCGGCATACACAACACCCTCATCCCACACGGAACATGAAAGTGAATACTAGTTTCCAAATGCAGATGCCGCCAAGCCAACCTCTGTAATTTTTATAAATCATTTTCAAGCTCTTAACAGAGCACTAAACTCAAACATTGTTAACAGTACATGTGAGCAAAGATGCAGGCGGATGCTCCAAATCCAAACTCAGTAGGGGATTTTTCTGCTGCATAAAAATGTTATTCCATTTCGTCTGTATGTCCATTCTTATAGTATTATATTCCAATTCCAGAGATGTTGTTTTGGCCATATGGCTGCAGTAGCACCAAGTACAGACAGCAAATATGAAAATAAATGTGCACACTGCTACCCACAGGTCCTCACCAAAATGACCAAAAATAATCAGGAAAAAACAGCAAGGTGGGACCACCACGGCTCTAAAATCCAGTATAAATGTATTTTTTCACAGAAGTAAAACAGGATAAGCGCTTTCACGTCAACAACTCACGCTTCATCAGATCTTACACAAGAACAAACAGTTTAAATACCAAAGTATCACCTCAATTAATTAAAATAAACTCACAGCAATTAATCAATTAAAACAAATTAAACAGCTGAAAAGCTTTAAAGTGCAAGGTATAGGAACTATCAAACGGAAACCAGTTTCCAATTTCCTTCTTAAATTAATAAACTCATTTGTTCACTTAGTCATTTCAAGGGCCATGCCTCTAGTGCAGGTTTTATGCTGACACAATTAAGCCGAGGATGAATATGGGCATGTAATCTCCAAATCCACTTCAGCTCTATGGACTCCAGATGATTATTTAAGTTGCCCCTCACACCTGGTCAAGGTTTCCTTCACTTTAGGCCCAAAAAGAGATGAGCCAAAGGGGGTGTTAACGAAGGATGACTTGAAGGGCTCCGCGAAGGAACACAAGTGCATCCAGGAATGTCTTCCAAGAGCAATTCCTGTACCTGCTGCCCTACTCATTCCATCATCTGCATAGGATATGAGATGCATGGACGAGTTGACAATAGAATTTAGGATAGAAAGTTGGGCAGCAACTTTGTCAGAGGCACCTGCAGCTACTGTACCCTGAAGAGCATCTCCCAACTCCTTAAGGAGATCTCTTTGCAACCTAGTAAAATGGGTTAAGTAGTTCAGTGAACTGAGAGCAAAAGTTGCTGAACTGAACATGCATTTCCCATATCTATCCAAGATCCTAGACTATTAGGAGGATGGATAGACGAAGTCTCAGACATTTCCTTTTGTGTGGCCGCCACCACCACCATGGCATCAACTGGGACTCCTTTGGTTCAGAAAGTTTTGTCTGGTGGGGCTGATATAAACTTGTTAGGCCTCCTAGGGACAGGCTCCATGGACTCCGGTGATTCCCATGCCCTTCGAGAAACCAACTGCATAAGCTCATCGAAAGGCAGAGGCACTCAAGAGGTGGAGGATTGAGACCCGAAAGCCTTCAGGAGAAGTGACTCATCCTCAGTAGGGCTTTTGGACTGCCAATCAGGCCTCTGCCTACACATCTTCAGTATCTCAGCAAAGGAGATATCCTCAGAGGGGGACCCTTCTGACTCATCCAAGTCAGTGTCAGATGTTAAAGACTGTGGGAAGTCCAAGTGTCTCCTCTTGCACAAGCTCTTCCTGGGGACCCCCTCAGTGGGTACCTCTGGGAAGGTCTCAGAAGAGCAGGGGGCACCCTGTGGGGCTACCTGAGGCTCTGGGTCTCTAAGTTTAGCCTGGATGCTGGAAGCAGAAGCAGACACAGGGGCTTTAGGGGATGAGGAAGCAAGACCTGAAGTAGAGGATGTCTTGGGGGACAAAGATCTCCTCATGGCTTTGAAGGCACCACAGCTCCGATGGGAAAGAATCAATGGATCTGGGGGAACAGTCAACCCCTCCCACACCAAAGCAGTGGGCTCCGAGTCGGAGGTAGGAGCCAAGCTCATCTGAACCGAAGCCCCAAGAGGAAGAGTCGGCACCGACAAGTCGGTCCGACTATCCTCCCCAGATCCAATTGGAGTGTGTCTGGTCCTAGAGTCCCCAGTCAGCGCAGAAGACACTGGAGCAGGTCTCGGCTCCAAAGGCTCCACGGTCAACAGGTCTGCTTCGTCTGGTTACAAAGGGTCGATACAGCTCGGAGGAGTAGCCAAAGCAGGAGTACTGGTCTTCAGCTCCGAAGCTGCTTGGGTTGGAGAAGACAACAATTTAGCAAGGCCTGTAGCCTGTAAAAGCTTCTGCAACAATCGATCCATATCCAAATCTGAAAGGCTGACAGATGATCTTGTTGATGGTGCCGACTGGAGCAATGGTGACTGAGGCACTTCAGATACCGGCTCCAATGCTGTGGGTCGGCTCCAAAAAGAAGACAGTTGGCTCCGAAGTCTGAGAAGCTGATGTCACAGAGTCAGACTTTTTTGATTTGAGTGTTTGGAGTCCTTAGATTCAACAGAGGACTTAGATTTGCTGACCACATCCTGGTCACTCAAAGCCTCTTGAAAGGGGTATTTAAGCAAGCCCCTGTCCATTAACTTCCTTTTCCTGTCTAACAAAACTCTTGATGAAAAGGAATGGCAGATAGCACAAGGTTCTTGTAAGTGGACAGCCCCTAAACAATACACACAGGTAACATGTCCATCAGTAACTGACATTTTCTGATTGCAGTTCGGACATTTTTTTAATAACTACTTTAACATGCAAACCAAATATTAATAAAGATACTAGGCTCTAAACACACACACACACACACACACACACACACACACACACACACACACACACACACACACACACACACACAGAAATGAGCCTGAGAAAGAATCCAAAAACCCTATACAACTAGAAAAAGGCTGTATATAGCCACTAGAAAAGCTGTTTAAACACACGGTCTAACACATAACTAGGCCAAAACACACGAGGCCAATATTTTAAAGAGTAATATTAACACACAGGGGAAGGGAAACTTCAAGGAAGCTATAAAAGCTAACTAACTATCCTAAGTCAAAAATTTAGTAAAAGTATTTAACAAACTGCTAAATAGAAAAGTTTTTAAATTGTACTGGCCCGAGCTTGCACTGGAACCTCCAATCAGATGCCGCGGCAAACTAGATCTGAAGTAATTCACAGTGCATCATGGGATAGGGGCTTGGCCTCAAGCTACTGGAAGACCTCGAGCTTTGCATATGGCCGTACCGGAGCCGATGGATTGGCTCCGAACCCATCAGTCAAGAATGAACAGTGAGATTGTATAATGGTACTGTAGGATGCAAAGTTGTTCAAAGACATTATTTACGAAAGATAAGTAATTTCTTTCTTAAATATATGTCATTATATAATACCAATAGCCCAACTCCTGGGTGTGGATAATGCTGGATTTACCCATGGTTGCCTTTGTTTGACCACTTGGGCTTCGACCTTGTGATCAAACCACACTAATCATGGGTAAAGCCAACATAACACACCAATTTGTGGGTGGTTTAAAAAATGCAGTAATTCCTACCCATACATGACGAGATTAGCAAATGTAGGGGCACAGGCCACCCCCATTGCTACAGCTCTCACTTGTTTAAAAACCTCGCCCTCAAAGAAAATATCTAAACTCTGAGTTTCCCCGCCAAGAGTGGCGTCGGTATCTGTAGTCAGAATGGGGGCCGAGGAGCCTGTGACCTCAGGCACAGAAGACACCGGTAATGAAGTCTCATCGGTACTCAGGGGCTGCGTAGGCGCCTCGCTGAGAACCGTTAGTCGGCCTTAGCGTGGTGTCAGTAGAAGTCGCGGACCTCGTATGTCGGTCCTTATCTTTGCGTCATTTACTCAAAACTGGAGTTGGAGTATCCGACGACATAATGTAATTAAATTTTTTACCAAAATAGTGGTGGGCGAACTCCGCTAGATGCTTAATAGTGCGTTTGTTGAATCTAGCACAAAAACGGCAGGCCGAGACATCGTGGTCTGGGCCTAAGCAAGGAATACAGAAAGAATGGAAATCCTTATGCGGTATTTGCTTCCCACATGAAACGCAATTATTAACTTTGTCTGACATCTGTCTGAGGCAAGAAAAGTTTCCCCAACGGGGTACTTAGCTTTAAAGAAGGCTTCGGCTGAAATATTTTCGTAAATCTCAGGAGCTGGCCGACCAGCACTTGCAAACTGCTTCTGCTTCGGGCACCGCGCGGCAAGAAAGACTGAAGAAGATGGCATCGGCTGGCTCTTTTATACCCCTGCTGCACTGATGTCAGGGAGGAAGCGACGACAACTGACGCCGGACCTAGACTTTGGAATTCGGCCGACCGAGGACCCGCCTGACGGCAGGATAACCCATCTGTTATGACTGCAGCTGTATGCACGATGAACATCTAGAAGCAACTTGATTTCTCTGTTAGTTTAAAAAAACTGATACCTTAGTAAATCATCATCGAAAAATTCCAAACCTATATTCGGAGGAATGCAAAGGCATAAATCTACTTCTACTGTAAAAAAGCCTAAGGTTGTTGTCCCATAAACCATCATCAATTCTACTCAAATCCCAAGAAATATGCAACAAGTGTCTGGTATAAGTGTATACTGGCTTTAAATTCCTGTCTATACACATAGCCAAGTGTATACTGGCGTTAAAAGCCTGAGTTGCCACAATAACTGTAAAAGGTGGGTTGATTACATTTTTTGTGAAGCTCGGGTATACCAAAAATCGTACGTATCATGGGACTAGATAATTTTAAATTACATAAATCAGATGTAATGACACTGTAAAAATCTTCAAGGTACAAATCTATTTTACAATATGCTATGTTAATGTCATTTCTTGAAGCAGGCAAACTGTTTTCTGTATTGTGCAGTAGATTTAACATAGTATAAGAGTAATCAATGACCTCGTAGACAACACTGCCACCACTGTTATCTGGGTTCATGACATGGATGGGCGTCTCTAAGAGTGACTAATATATTGTGTTAATTTTTAGAAAGACTGTAAAAATACTTCATCATCCTTATATAATTTGTAAATATCATTCTCACAAGCCTGTAAAAGAGAGTGCATAATAGGATTATATGTACTTTTCCTTTCAACTAAAAGTGCAGTATCACCATTAGATGTAGAACCATCATCAAATGTCACAGCAAAATTCAGTTTTCTAGTAAAAAGTCTTAATTCAAGTTTACCACATCTAGTTTGGTATTAGGAATAAAATGTACATCTTTTCTGTAATAAGGAAAAATAATCCAATGAAATTGGATGTTTGACGTGATAAATGTTTAATAAACTATAATATAAAATAATGCTACTTTAGGCTTTTTTTTTTTTTTTTTTTTACATTTTGTAAGTTGACAGCATTAGAACATGTGGCAAAACTTTTACTCTATACTGTTTAACCATAACGTTCTTACCTTGTTTGGTGGCAACAGCAGTGACAGTCCACTCCACAGACTGGCACAGTAAAGCACCAGTGCTGAACCGAGATGTGCAGCCAGCCTGTATTGGCTGACACGAGGGATGTCAAAGGATTCTGGCTTTTCTTCCAGTCCACTTTTTACCATATACCAACCCAGCAAGCCCTAAATATACACAAAAAGAAGAGCAAGCTTTCATGGAAATGCAAGACTGACAGATGTAACTTACTGACATGTTACATAATGCAGTCACTTCAAAAAGGTACAACGCCACATCCCTCCATAGTCAAAGACAAACAAAATCTTAAAACTTCTTTTCAAATTATTAAACTGCCCTCCTAAGTTATATACTGCTAATATTTTTTGTGCTCAATAGTACACAGCTAATGCAATAAGGCAATTCACAGTAGCTAACACAATCACAAATCTGCTTTACTACTGTGGAAAACTGCCCTCAAGGAAAGCATGATTCATATCTGGCTGTGAGAACGCCCAATTTGTATGAAGAAAAAAATAAAAATAAAAAAACAATGTTGGATTATGCCATCTTCTGTTCTAACAAACTCTTAATAAAAACCAAAAAAGTACATCTTTTACAACTAATTAAACTTTAATAGCCATACTCAATGACAATAAACCTTTTAAACACAACCATATACAAACATTTAAACCAAGACAGAAACAAAGAATACTAGGGAATCGTATGTAGGAACCAAAGGAGTCGCTCTCTAGAGCCTCCTTCCCAGGCTAGTATTGTGATAATTACTCAATGTAATAATTAACCTTTGAGGAACACACTCATAGCTATTTTCATTACTTCTGGATTACTACCAATGAATATTAATTGTCATAAGATCAGTTTTTTCAGGCTAAGATTACCCTCTGTGAACTCTTGTACCACTCCTCTGGCATCAGATGGTGTATTTGCTCCAAATACAAGCAGGTTTTTTCCATGATGCTCTCAGTTCTTTTCACGGGAAACCAGAAACATGCTGTGAGCAATCACTGCTAGCAATGATACTACATTCAATTACACCAAAGCTGGATACTAATAAAGAACGGTAAGAATAATTAAGTAATGGGGTGAGGGTTCAGGATGCCTTGTCCAACTGCACAAAATAAAGTTAAAAAAGGCAACTTGAGGAATGTAATGATGGTTAAGGTGTTTACCTCACAGACATAAGACACAGGGTTTGATTCTCAACTTTGAAGGAAATAGGTTAGGTTTAAAATGGCCCAGAAGGGCATGTAGCCTAGTACTTACCCTCCCACCACCCCCCTAACTGATTTTGGTTCAGAGCTCTTTGTACTGCTTCTAAAGACACTCACTTAAAAGTAGGGTTGCCATCTTTTCAAATGGCCAAAATGGGACATTTTTGGTACAAACATCAGATTTTACAGGCTGACACATACCCATGGCCAGTACAAAGGACAGAACTTAACTTTTTTGCCTAAATAAAAGCTTATTCTTGTAGCATTTTAGTTGCTTATTCTGTTTCTTATAATATTTAGGTATTTCAGACACAGAATAACTGTTTTGTGCAACTATTACATAAAATATAAGAAATAATTTTGTCCTAAAATCTCAGGACATTTGCCATTTTTACAATTTTTTGTCAAGACACAACTGCCCAAAGAGGGACTGTCCCTCGCAAAGTGGGACAGGTGGTAACCCTACTTAAAAGACTGTGCAGATGTGTGATGGTTTTACCCTTATTAAAGACAAAAAAGTCTCTGCTTTCAGGAGTAGTAATATGCCATGATCCACCCTGGTGGAATCAAAAAATCAATAGGCTGTATAACAGAAGAAAATCATGGCAAAAATTAGGAGGTGCAGCACCCAGCAGGATAAAAGCACTCTCAAACTAAACATACAACTCAGAGGACAAATAAAGTCTACATATTTGAGGTAAGCTTGACCTCCCAGGCCAATGACAACTACAAAGCATTCTTTAGCTATATCCACATCAAAGACAATACACAATTGTGTGCAGGGCTCCTAGAGCCACCTATACTGAGCCAGAAGATGTAGCAAACCTCCTGGCTGATAAATTCAGCTCCAACTTTTCCCTCTCTCTCCCCCTCAACCTTCCCTCAGGAAATACCATCAAATATTACTCCCTCTACTATCACTAGAGAATAGGTCCTTAATGCTTTCTCTAAGACCAAAAACAGTCCATTAATAGGCCCAGGCAATATCCCAGGGTGCTTTCTAAACGGAAAAAAAACATGATCTATCAGGGCCTCTGGAGTTACTATTTAACTGTAGCATCCAACCAGGCTTCGTGCCTCAATAATGGAGAACAGCAACAGTCATCCCTCTGCACAAAGGTAAGCCATATACAGACCCTGGAAACTACAGACCCATAAGTCTCACTAGTCTTGTATGTAAAGCCATGGAAAGAATCACATCATGGAGATTATCAAAGATACAGTAAACCTCCAGACACTAGAACCAACCCAGTTTGGTTTCATCAAGGGCAGATCATGCCTACTCAACCTGCTGGACTTCTTTGAGAAGATCACCAGAGCAATAGTTGAGGGAAAATGGTTCACACTGTCCACCTTGACCTGGCCAAGGCATATGACACTATACCCCACTCATAGATAGTTAATAAACTCAAGAGGTTAGGTACAAACTCGTACGTCACCCGGTGGATAGCCAGCTGGCTCACAGCCAGGACCCAGGACAGTCCACCTCTACAAAACAGGCCAGTCACAAGTAGAGTTCCTCGGGGACTTGGACTGCTTCTTTATGGCATTTACTTCTCTAAAGCCAAGGCCAATATCAGTGGTCTCTGGCTGACTAAATTTGCAGATGACTGCAAATTAGGACCAGTCACTGAATCCCACACTTACAAATGTTCTCCAAGAGGGGTTGACACAGACAAACAACTGGTGTCAGAGCCATGGACTAAAACTAAATGCCAAGAAATACATAACACTATCTTTCGGGAAGTCATCCACCCCTGGTAACTATCATAATGACAGCAAACCCCTTAGAGTTGACCCAGCAGTCGTGGACTTGGGGACACACAGACAGTAATCTAGCCTTTGACCATCACATGCACCAACACCCCTACGCCAACCTCAGACCACTTCGCTCCTCTAACAGATTGCTAGTACAAACTGTCAAAATCAATAATTCAGCCGGTGACTCTGTTTGCAAACTACGTTGGTAAAACCTGGAACTCACTGCCTGCTTATATTACTCTAGAACCCATCCTAAGTCAATTCAATAAAAGTCTCAAACAATATTTTACATCACAATGGCTATGTCCTTGTTCCAAGCCACATTAGTCCTCTTTTTATGTTTGTGTTCCAATTCATTTGCAACTTAACTGTGTGGCATTTCTTAGGCCTTTTAACCTTGTGTAAATTAAATACTTGTGTGATTGTATTATGTGTATAGCTGAACAGAACCTGTAAACTTTGTTTATCAAGATTTATGTTATATTATTGTTTTTACCTTGGAGATTTTCTCCCCGGGCCTCTGCTGAAAATGGACATGTATCCAGTCAGACTATCCCGGTCAACAAATGTAAAATAAATAAAATATCTACAGTAGTGAAGAAATCATGTTATGTTGTGCAAATTAGAAACAAAGGTATGGCATCTAAGTCCAAGGAAGTCATTGTTTCACTGTATTTGGCATTCATCAGACCTATCATTGAGTACAATGCCTCCTTTGGTATATACCTAACTATGCACATCCAACTGGAATGTCCACAGAGGTTCCTCACTAAAAGAATACAGGGCACAAGTAAAATGTCTTATATAGACTGCCTAAAGGCCCTATCCCTGTAGTCTGTCTCCTACAGGCTTTTCAGGGGAGCTCTATGCCTGGCATACAGGGCATTGTGAAACCCCACTCTGACGGATCTCCTGCTTATTCACAAAACAAACAGCACCAGAATACCTCGTTCTACAGACTTAAACCTTGCCTGTACAGGATATGCTGGAGAGAAAGGCATGTACCCCAAAGACTACCCTGTCTACGGAACAGGCTCCCTCTTCTGTGTGAAGAGAGTTCCTCCCCAATCCAATTCAAGAGCAACTTGGAAAAATGGGTGGACACAGGAAATTCATCCCTGGTTTGGCACTTGTATCTCTAATGGACACAGGCAAAATTGTTCCTCTCCCAAGCACCTGCTTGTAAGTGTTTCATCTTCTAAACAACTGCTTACACTTATCAAGTGTATCAGAACTTGTCAGAGATTTGAAATGCATGGCTAGGCTTAAAAAGGCCCTTGTGATCATCAGCCTAGTAAACACCTATGAATAAGGCACAGCCTGGGGGTAAGACTGTGCACAAAATGTATGCAAATACAATGCCTCATTCCACCAGGCAAACCACGCAGAATCCAAAATCAAATTAATAATTTCTTCACATAAATGTAAGAGGACAGGACCACCTGGTTTAGATTAGTCTGACATGATTTTAGGCATAAATGAAGTGCTAGTGGGGGAAGTTACTCTAACCTTAAGTAAAGTAATGTAAGATTCTCAACATACAAGAGTTGGAAGATCTGAAACCCTGCTAGCAGGGGCAAATGCACCCTACCAAAAGATCTGTCACAAGAGAAGCTTAAACAAAACAGAATGCACTAAGTGAAATGATGTTTTTTCAAAGTTTCTGAATACAATTCAATCCCACACAACCAAGGTTTACACAAATATAAAACTTCTTTAAGAAGCATCACCTCTACTAGTGTAGAAGTGAATGGAGGATCTCAAGAAAAGCAAGATGACAAAGCAAACTAATGCATCTTAATTAGCAAGAAAGGTCCTGTGAATGCAATAAAGATAAACAGTCCAGGACCTGGAGAAGTTGCATCTGCACAGGAATTAAGTCACATCCTTTAAATCAATGAGAAAATGTACTTTATGTTGACACACAAGGCTTTCTAACAGAAAGCCTTGTCTTGTCCTAAAAAAAAGGAATCTGAATGCTTATGGAGAAAAGAACTTTGTAATGGGAATCAAAACTTCAACTTCTAGGCTGTGAGATGAAGCACTCCACCTTTCTGCTGAATTACAAGACCTTCCTTAGGACAGAACCGCATAAATAAGACTGCTACTTCCTTAACATAGGAGAAAGTTTGTGTCTTTCGGCTTTTCCCGGTTAGGGGTCGCCACAGTGGAACTCCAATCCGCTAATGATTGGCAGTAGATTTTTACGTACTGGCTTGCCGGGCCTAAAGCACAACCTTCAATGAAGGAATGCCCATTCACGCATGTCGCTACACAGAAGACGAACGGGCAACGTCTAACTGTGAGGCAACAACGCTACCGCAGCACCACCACTGCAGTTACTGTTTAAATATACTTATCATAATAGCTCTTAAATAAGAGATTACTGTACAAGTTAAACGTGTGTGTCCTTCCCTTCCATGACTTTCATCAGCAGTGCCTCTTTATAAAGACCAGATCTTGAGACGGTCTTCCGTGGAACCTTATTCACTGCATAATTCATGTAAAGCCAGCTCAAGACTTTTCTTCAGTTTAAGAGCCTTCCAACCCTTACAAGAACTTACAAGATGTTGTAAACCACTGTCCGTAATATAATAAAACATTAAGCTAGAAAAAGCTATTGTAAAACAGTCTAATGATGCATTATAAAACTCTGCATCCTTCTTACAAAGGTAGAGGGAGGATATCTTTACTGTTAAAGTGACATATCCTTAATTATCGACCACTATGATGAGTATGCTTGCAAAACGCTGTGCTATTTCTTCATCTGGGTAAATTCAAGTAGTATGATCATACCTATAGGAGGTATTACAGTTACAGATTTCGTGTGGCATAACCAGGCAAAAACCTACTCTACCCATGAAGTATGCATCTAAATGACAGCATTGTATGAAGATATATACAACAATGCCTGGACCAAAAATATCACACACAAACTTTCTTGAAATAAGCTGAACAGGTTAACTGTTGCTAAAGTAGAGCACACTTTTACTGTGCCTTGCAGTTATAATATAAAGATGACACTAAGTCAGCTGGTTAGAGAATTTTCTTATTGACTGATATAAAGTTCTTTAAAAACAAACAAAAAGCTGGTAAGTACTCTATCACAACAACAAAGATGTCTATGCACATCTAACAAATCCAAACATTCTTTGTCACGCTAATAGTACAAATAAAAAATTGGTAACTGAATGGTCTCATAGAGCTACGGTTGATAAAACAGTCATTTCTCATCAAGGACAATGTTTCATAATGGAATTTCAAGTTTGCATATTAAATCTTGTGACTGAAGTCCTTCTGCCAGAAGTAATAACAAAAAGAAAACTGTTTTCAATGCAAAATACTCTTAAATTCACTATATCAGCTTGTTCAAAGGCAGGTTAAGTCAGCCTGTCCAAAACAGGAAGGCTGAAAACCAGGTCATTGTGTTATCCATAGGATAGTTGCGGCACAAGCAGAGATTGCAGCAACATGAATCTTTATTGATACTTTGATACATTTGAATCAAAAAAGATCATTTAAAAAAAAAAAAGTTAAAACTTTGTATAGGACCCAGACATTATGATACAGTTCAAAAAACAAATCTCTCTCACTTTCTTGTGTAAGATTTTGTTATATTAGATAATTCAACTTTCTTCAACATAAAGTAAGGAATCCACTTTAAGAAGTCAAAACTTAATTTCCTTAGCTGACAGATTCACAGATTCAAGAACTAAGTAATCAAGCCCCCAGAGTTAATAAACTCCATGTAGGAACAGCATTATTCCTATATGGACCGAATGGAGTCCGTGTCTGCATCTCCCTCTCGAGTGCTTGTCTTGCATACTAATGAAGGCATGCTACTGAGATGGAGCCATGTACATGGGTACTGAATCCGTGCAGGGGGCGTGTTATAGTAGTGCTCGCAGATCTGTAACACACCCCCTGCATTGTGAACATGCCATAGGGCACTTTACAGTAAATAAAAATAAAGAAAGTGACCTTTGACAATTAAAAAATGAATGGAAAGAAAATGTCATGCAGGGGGTGTGTTACAGATACTGCAACACACCCCTTGCATTGTGAAAATGCTATATGGCACTGTACAATAAAAAAGTGTCCTCTGACACATACCTCTCAACCTCTTAGAGCAAGAAATCTGGTCAAAGCCATTAGTAAAAGTGGGACAAAAGGCAAAAAATAGGGACAGTTTTAAACATTTCTCTTAAAACTTAGAAAGTTGATAAAATAAGATGATTTGCACTAACAGTATGTCGCCCGAAAATCAAATGTGTGTGTAATTATTACTTCATTTTCAGACTGCAGTTAGAAATGTCATGTAAAGGGGTGTGTTACAGCATCAATAACACACGCCTTTGATTGTGAAGGTGCTGTACGGCAGTAAAAAACAATAAAGAAAGTGTCCTCGGACACATTTCATAACTGAATTGTGATGTTTCAGTTAAAAGTAATAGGCTTTTTAAAATTTCTATGTAAAGTTTAAGCGTAGTTCAGCGGGTTTGCGCAGCACTTTGCTCAGCAGTGCTTAAATGTAATGAAGAGCTATGTAGAAATGTATAGCTGAAATTTTCACAGCCAAGTTAGCTGAGTGGTTAGACTCATGGCTTTGCATGTAGTAGGTGCACGGTTCGAATACCTAGACAGGCCATTCAGCTTTTACATGGAAAAACATTTTTATAGGTTTTATTTTATTTAATGATGTAGTAATTAATATTTGTTAACCAGGGTAGTGTAGGTGGTCTAAAAATCAGTGTCAGTGGAGATACGAGGTGAAAACCCCCATTTAAACACAAACGTTCCATACAGTACAGTCACAGCCCAAGGTAATGTAATGAAAGCACATAGGGGGAAGTCATGTAAAGTAAAATATAAACACTTAATAATGCATCAGTAATGAGTAAAATAAGATTGACTATTTTTTAAATGAAAATCTTTGTTTGCCCTTAACTCAGTTTTGCTAAGCACTGCTAAGCCAAACTAAGCAGTGCTTAAACAGTACCTGTCTGAGCAATACTTAGCTGGTTTGAGGACTGCTAAGAAGTTCCATTCTAAGCAGTATTCTGCTCAGCTACGTGGATTTGTGCACTGCTAAGCACTGCTCAGCATTTGCCATTACCACTTTTAAGCACTGCTCAACTCAGATTAGCTGGTTTGTGCACTGATGAGCTTGAAAATGGTCTAATGGCAGCAAAGGGCAGGAATATGGCCTTATTTAAACTGCACAGATGAAAATACAGGCAGAACTTAAGAGTTTCATCCCTGTAGGAGCTATGGCAAGTGCTGGTGAAGGAGTGTGTTTTCGGGCGCAGCGCTCGGACATGGTGTAGTCCAGGGTCAAGGCTAGGCTCCTTGTAAAGAACCATGACATCAGACTGCTACAGGGCCAGTACCAGTGCACAAAATACAGGTCTGAGGCCTGGGAATGTCTGGAATTTGAGCTCACTAATGTCACTGGCATTCCTGCACTGGTGAGCAGGTCAGTCATCATTATGATGACCTGAAATGGAGGAAGGGGGCACTATCGGCCAATGGATCCAAGATGCTTGGGACAGGGATGTCCCAGAAGTTTGTAAGTATAGCAACTGGTGATTTATTAAATTATAGTAAGAATATCCAATAACCAGGTATGCATAATGGTGTGTTTTCTCCCCACAGCTGCAGAGGAGAGGGTCTGTAACATGGACGCACATGGAGGATGACTGGAGAGGCTGTCCCGACAGTGTGGTGAGTACAGATACAGCTTGCAAAAAAAAAATATATATATATATATATATATTTTTTTTAGTTCAATAAATAAGAAAGTGTAATTGTTTACTGCCATTAGATATAGTGTATTTTGAGTGTACTCAATAAATGTGTTAGACCAACATTCATATAAGTAACTAGTGCCAGGTACTGTGCAATACAGATGAAGTCAGCAAACTAGCTACTACTGATGAAATGAAGCCAATACTTTAGTAATACTGTGTAGGAATTAATCCATTAATAAAGTATACTGTGCTTGCTACTGTGAAAGTAATAACTGACATACATTCTTCATCTACAGGATATGCAGTAGAACTGAATGTAGATGTTGGACTGTAATAAATCAGTGTGTCAGGTTACCCACAATAAAGCTTATTCCAAAAAACTATTGTATTTCTTCAACAGACCAGACTAAACACAAGTGTACAGGTGCTACACAGCAAATATGGCTATGAAAGCATGAATCCAATGCAGTGTGCCTGCTAGGCAGCTGTTATGGCAAACTGTAGATGTGGCGCGATAAAACAAGATGCATCTGATGAAGCAGTTTTATCACTGCAAAAGCGCTTACGTTTGTTTCACTCAATAAAACTTGTTGATTTTATGAAGAGAGCCTGGTTTTGCTTCACCTTATTGCTTTTTGATGGACTTTGTGTTTGGTGAAGCATTCATTCAGCACATATTGGTTCTTTCGTTGTTTGATACAAGAAGCAATGAAAAGTGATACATGTTCTGCACCGAGACCTGAACCTTGAATAGTAATGTGTAATGTATTACAGTGTGTTCCCTGCAGCATGGTCTTGTGTTAACTTTTGCATTTCAGCTACATGTAATTCTGAATGTAGGTATGCTGATGCAGGCAAGTATGAGCCCGTAATAGGGGGAGACTGCAAATATATAATGATGTGCAAATGTGTATGGGTCGGGTATGCAACCCAACAGCCTATTGTGGTCTGTACAGATCACACATAATCACATCCACTAGAGTTTAAATGTGTACACCTGCATTCAAAGTATTAATAAACAGTACACTGTCATGCATGAATCTTAGGCATGTATGTTCATCTGTCACTACAGTCTTCTGTGACACTCCATGTATATTACAAGGTCAGAGTGTGTAACCAAGTGAGTTTTAGGCACAAATTAGTGAAGCTGCAGACAGCACTGACCCAGTAGCTCAGTATGATAAGAAATAGACATGTTGTTTAGTTTTGCACACAGACCACAGTTTGAACCCAGGGATGGGTACTAATGTGTTTATAGTTACACACATGTAATCCTGACTATTTGTCGAAAAATTCAGGTAGTGTTAACAGATATTTTCTCCACAGGGCTGACAGGTAAAGAAATATTTGTATTAGCTGTATTAAGGGTATAGTAATAAACTGTGTACAAATGTTCCAGTGCCCAGTCCCATACCCACAAATGACAGCAGGACAGCTGTATACACTATGCAGTCTTCCCGATACATGCTTCTCAAGTGTCACGCTGACACGGCTAGTGATCACTGCTGCCAATAACCTTGCACACAGATAAAAATCCAGAAGAAGTATGCCATTAGCACAGTCACACATTAGTGCAGGGTACACTTTGTTACCTTATATGTAACCATGACATGTACCAGTCCCCCCTACTCATGTACCTAGAGTTGTCACAGCTTGCCCCACAGCATTTCTGGTAGACAGATTAACAGGTCTGTACGTGCTGCAGTAGCTATAGGCCTCAGGTAGATGTAAAGTGATAGCAGACCTGTACAATATTGAGCAGTACTGTTGTGAAAAATAAGCATATACAGTTGGTAATGGGCTGTTTCTCTCCCCCCACCGCTTATCTGCATCAATAATTATTATTCATCTACTATGGGTATATTGTTCTCAAAACCTAATGTTGGGACTTGTGTTCTACTATTGTTCATATATTTAAATGGTTGTATGCCAACATACCTTGTTCAAATTCCATTGTAGGTTGTCTGTTGCCGTAAATGTAACTGGCATGCTGTTACAATACTGACTGTTATTACATTTACGCATGTGTTCTGTTTGCCATGCAATTTTTTCAATTCTATTGTTCTGGGTTAATTGAAACACCCATGCATGCAGTTAGAACTAATGTTGAAATGTTTTGTTCATGACTAACCAAAACATTTTGTCAAACCTCACCCCCACAGCACATTTTGGGAAGGCAGATCCGCCTGTCCCACCTCATCTGGCCACAGCACCAGGCCCTAGCATGTCTGGGACCCAACCTCAGGCTGCCTCCTCTGCTGGTCCTGCATCACTTTCAGGTGGAACCGCCTCAGGGGATGGGGCTCGTCCCCGCCTTGGACATAGGCATGTAGAGGGTCCTGTCACCCAACACCAAGTCCAAGGTATGGTGTTGCAGGGTCATCCAGCATGATTTGGATGACCATCTGCACCAGATAGAGGGCAGATTGGCACACGAGGGGCAGGCTGGCCCAGTCATCTGGCCCCCAGCACAGCCACCCTTTGGGGCCGTGGTGACTGCCCATGAGTGGGGACCTCAGTCCCACTGTTTCCATCTGGGTGCACGTGGGCCTCTGATTCCCAACCACCCTTCCCATTCAAGGTGTTTACCCCCCTCATGAGTCATACGCCACTCCTGTCTGCTGTCTGTCTGCAAAAGCAACCTCTCCTACCCAACTTACCTACAACCTTTCCCCCAACATCCCACTCTCACCTAAAAAAAAAAAAAAAGGGGAATCTGCCCCCCCCCCCAAAAAAAAATCATGCCCCATACACAGCTCTCCATTTCTCCCTTACATACACTGACGTCAATTTATCCTTGAATCACTCAACAAATGTATGTCGCCCACACCCCACCCCCTTGGGGTATGAGGCTCTAAATTCCAAATTGTCCACATCAGTCACAGCTATTGCTGCAAACTAAATGGAGAGCTATGCCTTTCCTACACCCATCCTGCAGATCCCCTAGCTGCCTTTCATAATGTTTTTTCCCCCTGCTTGCCCCCAACTTCACCACATTCCTATCACCCCTTTTTTCTTTTTTTTTTTTTTTTTTGGAATTAGCGTGGGTGTAAGCTGGACTAAGATCCACTAAGCGAAGGTAAGGGAACCCAAGTACCTTTTGGCACCACTCAGCGTCATGCAAAACTGCACAAACCCACTTAAAACTGCTTTAATCACTCACTCTCATTCAGCCACTGTTCTGCCCTTCAACAAAATAACCAGTCCTGCCAGGTCTCGAACCCAGGACCCTGTGCACTAGAATCACAGCAACATACCACTACATCAAATCAGCTGTCAGAATTACTAATGCTTTTGTAAATATATTACACATTATGGTCATTTAACATTAGGGAAACAAAAGTCACCACTGCCAAGTCTTGAACCCAGGACCCTGTGCACTAGAGTCAGAGCAATGTACCACTACACCAAATCTACTCTGGGAATTAGTAATGCTTTTTCAAAGGTATCATGCATTAGAGTTATTGAACATTAGGGAAAAAATATCACAGCCAATTCTCAAACCCAGGAACCTACGCACTAGAGTCAGAGCAACCCACCACTAAGCCAAACCAGCGCTGGAGAATTAGCAATGCTTTTGTAAAGATATTGTGCATTACAGTTATGTAACAGGAAAAAAGACAAACATGCAGATTATTAAACACAGGCCCTTCTAAACTAGAATCATAGCAACACACCACTACACCAAACAGCTCTACGGAATTACAGATGCTTTTAAGATATCAGGCACTACAGGGATGTGACTTAAGGGAAAAAAAACATCACTCCCAAGGTTTGAACCCAGAACCCTTTGAACTACAGTCAGAGAACACACCAGTATGTCAACTGACCTCTGGAGTATAACAGTTTTTACAAGCCTACCCTAACTGTAAGTTGCACAGTACTTATATATATATATATATATATTCGCCCAAATCACACTGTACTTGGGCCTCTGACACAGACACAGAACCAGTACACAGACAAATAATTGCTGCTGGATGTACAGAAGGCCTACAATATCAGGTAGAGCTGACAAATGCACAGACTGTTGCTGCCTATTCACAGTTGTGCTCCCTATTTATGGCAGGGTTGTCATAAAACCTACCCTGTGTGACCACATACTGGCAAGGCAGTGCTGATTGGGGTTACAAAACAATGACAGTCTGCTCTGTGTCAACACCATACCCATCAGAACACACATGTCCATGGAAAGCCTGTGTTACACACCATATGCATGCACATATGTCTTACAAATACACATCAGATTGCTTGCTGGCTTGGTAGCTCTATCTGTAACATTTCTAGCATCCGTCACATCTAGACACCCACAGTCCTGGCACACAGCCCAGTCTGTGGCACGATAACTACAGGGATGTCAATACTACACAAGAATAATTGAGCCCTGCAAAACTGGTTGCTCCTACTGCAGTCACTGCAACCCACAGTAGCACTTTAAAGGCCTGCAGTGTGAGACATATTTCACAATTATGAATACATGTAGTAAATGTGGACTACCACTCTCTGGATGGCACTATTATGCAACATATGCACCACAGGAACATGCCTCACCGGGGCTGTTGTGGGTACCTTCAACCAGGTCATGCTGGGACACAACAGCTGACACCTCACCCTCACTGACAGTGACAGCTTGCTCACACCCAATGTCTTCACAATCCCTAGTCCAACTCCTGGCCAGAATGCAGCAGCTGTGGCCTGCTACATATGTAGCAGTATGTCCAGCTACCTGCTACAGACCTGACCTTGCTAACAAACACCTAGAGCAGGGCATCCACACAACAGCCAAACAAAGTTTTTTTGGGGGGGGGGTGTTGGTGTTGAGGTTTTAAAGGACATGTGTCACAGTCTCTCCCTACAAACACTCAGCTTATAGACCAGCATCAACTGTAGCAACATGCACAGATAGAAAAAGATGTAGGACACTCACATCTGCCTGTCTCCCCACTCACCCCAACACACATTTACACAGTACACTGCTACAAAATGTGAAAAAGTCCATTAATAATGGCCAGACATAGCATGCAAACTGTGGATATAACACATCCATCCAAACAATGGACAGCATTTCCACCTACCCTCTGTGAAGCTATAGCTCCCACACCTCGATAATGTCATCCTCACAGGCCAGGAAAAGGGCCAAGGCCCACATGAATGTCTTAATTATAGCATTGTGTTGCCATGCCATTGACTAATGGAAAGGCAACCCAGCTGTTCTGGATGCAATTAGCAAATGAGAGCAACAGACTGGTGCATAAACCATCACCTGTTCATGAGCATTACCTACAAAAGGCAAGCTGCTGCCTATGTAAACAGGTCTGACACCTTCTTCATGAAAACAGACTGCGATTTTTAGTACATTACCAGTGGATTTATTCTGACAAAGGACTACAGCACGATATCAGGTATGTCATACAATTAAGCATGTAATGGAATGCAGATGAGATGCAGTCATGGGAAATAGGAATTTAAATAGTAGTGATACTGGCAGCCCAGCTAACTGGTATTTTCTAAATAATCATATGTCATTGATGAAAAGGAGTATGACTCGTATGCTTTTCTTACAAATCTAAGAGAATATATGTTATGTGGACATTAAACTACTGGTGCAGAAATGTGTGTTGAACTGTATGTAATGTACTGAGCTCATACCTCTCAACTGTCCAGATTGTTGCAGAATGTGTATGGGTTTGCCTCATATCTTTAGTCAGTTTCTCAGACATTTGTGTTTTTCTTGGCAAATCACTGACAAATCATTAAAGACTTAAGTCATAAAATAATACCACACATTTGAATGTCAGATGTCATATCCTTCAGGAAAGTCATGCAGATACTAAACATGTTATTCTATCAGATGTCTTAGTTTGAAAGAACAATATTTAAAAAGTGTCACTATTTCTGGCCCTTTGTCACACCTTTATTTGTGCCTTTGTCCACGTATTGCTCTAAGTTGAGAGGTATGACTGAGCTTCAAGAATGTAACCACAGTGTACCGTACTTGAGAACAGAAATGTGCAAATATATGTATTAATAGTAGAAAGTGGTAATCTTGAACATACAGAGAACTTGCAAAACGTCAAGAAAATAAGCTGTAATTTTACGAATGTGTTGGCTCCGTTTCAGTGCAGCAAGCAGACAATGTCTACAGCTACAGGTTCTTGCACTGTCTTAAAACATAAATAATTACTATTTTGAAAATGTGAGAATGTTCAAATGTGTTACAAATTCCACTTCTACACAAACATACAAGAGCTTTGTACTTTTGACGCAGAGATATGTAAATGTATGTTACTTGCTGTTAGCCTGGGAATTGAAGGCAGCTGACAGAGTGATGTAATCTGAGCTAACCCAGCAGTAATGTTGATTAACTCCAGACATGTCTCAGAGAAAGACCTCTGCAGCTCGTATGTGTCTCTGTATCTGACAACATCCACCAATCTGGATTTGCTTTGCTTATAGTAAGGAAATAGGAAAAAGTTATTTAGTGTACATATATGGGAATATAGTAAAGATGACTTTTGATGGTTTCTGTATTTATTGCAGACTATCATGCAATGTTGTCTAAAATATTTCCTGTGATTCTGAACTCTGTAGTTACTTTATTGATAGAGTAGTTTTTGCTCCATTATTAGTTATTATTAAATATTGTTAAACATTGAAATTGTGGCTGGTCTGTTTAGAGATAAGTAAGCTGTTACAGTACTTGCATATCTATTTGGTGACACTGTATAGCGTACTGCAATAGCCTTGCTCTTCATCACACTAACCATTTGGATAATAGACACACCGCACAGTAGGATTAGTCACTTTCCGGTAAGGGCCTTACAGTAACTGATTAAGACCTGGATTGTGGCAGTCAAAACTACCTTTTAGTCTGGGCAGATGGGGCCATGGCTAGTAAACCTGTGCCAGCCTTTCCCAGGAGTGTGTGTGTGCGTGCATGTCAGCTACTTGAGCAGGGACACGAAGCTCTGGTCGGACAGAGAGCGTGATGGAGGTTTTGGCTTCACTGCTCTGCTGAGATGTTAACTGTATAGCTGTGCCAGTGGGAAGTCTTACTGAGTATCTGGAGAGACAGGGAGAAACCAGGCCCAAACTGACTTTGATCTCCGTGTGCTCTGAAGGGTAAATGTACCTTACTGTCCGTCTACTTGTCATCCTCCCATTGTATACATCCCTTACTGGTGCTAGTGATGAGGATTGAAGCTCCCCGATTACTGGGGCCAGTACAGGGACATCACACTGACCGTATATACTGGTGGATACAGCTGGAAAATCATATCATGTACTGTCATTGAGCCCCTCCCAGTCTGCCAATGTCATACAGGATTATTTTACAGATTGTCCAGGTCTTCGTGACCATCCCTGACTTATTCTGGGTAGGTGACTGTGTGCTCCACATCTGTATCTGATTGCCCGACACCTATGGCTAGCATACCTGGTGGGCTACTGCAGCAGGACTGCAGGTTACTGGTAGTGGTGGGGGGATGCTGGCTCTGGTTCAGCAGCAGTGCATACATACTGAGCATACAATGCAAGGGAAAGGATACAGTAACAGATATCCATGTACCGTTAATGTGTCCCCAAGGGACTGGCGTGCAACAGACACTCCCCAGACTACGTGTACAACCATTATGTATTGTCCAACTGGTGTGCGAAAATGCACATTTGTCTGGCAGAGGTGTCTACATCTATCAGGCACATGTAACCATTCTGGGTACTGCAGATGTCAGCCACCTATGAGGAGGTCGCCCTACACCACATATGCACTGCCACAGCAGTCAGGTAATTTCTGGTAGTCCTGGTACCATCTCAGGTTACTAGACTATGAGCCCTGAGCAGACATATGCCTGGGCCACATGTTAGCCCATGTGTATGCAAGGCAGCAGCTGATGTCCCCGTCCAGCAGGGACACAGGTGGTATCCCAAGGGTATATGTGCTGTTAAGCATCCAGTTGACCAGGTTACGCCTACAAAGGTTTAGGTAGCTACCCTGCCAGATGTGGACAGGGTGCCCATTCCACCACAGGGTGCTTGTGTGCGACACACATGAGTTATCTACAAGGTCAGTCCAGGTCACTCACCATGTTGACTGTGTGTGTGTGTGTTACCACAGAGAAGCATGGCTTGCACTCGTGCAGCAGTGCCAGCAATGTGGAGTCTGATTGCCTTGCTTGCCACAGTGACGTCACTCCTGAGGAGTATGTATGATACCAGGTAGAGGGTTGGCTTTACAACCTATAGGTGCATGGTAGATGTTTGATGGCCTGGTATGCCCTGGTGGGGAATCTCTGTGATGTTCCTAGCTGCTGCATGTGCTGTCTGATGTGAATAATGAATAGAGGATTATGCACATTAATGGTCCTCATTGGGGGAACATGAGACTTCAGGATTAGGATGACAACGCATGCTGTAATGCCAGTATGTTGATAATACCCAGATGGAAGGGGTATGATGTGGGTGTTATCGGTGGATAGTGCTAGCAAAAGTGGATGTGCAGGGTCTGTACATAATGGTGGCCAGTGTATGCAGTCCTGTGATGTGTTCCCCTGTTCATGTCTTTCAGTAGGATGTACTGCAGATGGCAACAGTCCTTCTCGGAAGCAGAGACTGTGGCAATCATTGTTTCCCTCAGACTCCATCACAGGAGCTGGAAAAACCTGCAGGAACACGCTGCCCTGTGGGTGAAACTGGTAGCAACCGTCAATGTGTGCCACCGTGACAGGACCTAGAAAACAGGTCCGATAATGCCACAGACCTCATCCACAATGCATGGCAGAGGGCTGCAGCTGTGGCCAGGGACCATGCTGGCACAAGTGAAGGGGCCTGCTAAGCAAGCACCACTCACAGCCACGCAGGAGTTCCTCACAAACCTTGGTGCAGCCACCGCATCCCAGGAAACAATCACAGCATATCTTGTGGAGGTGGGTGGCAGAGTCAACTGCAGAGGAGCGTCCAAGGTAAAGCCCCAGTGGACATCACTTTAATACTGTAGCATTCATAGTAGCAGCCTTTGCATATCTGTCAAACTGCATTTGTGGGTGGGGTTTTATAATGCACACAAGTGCACACCTAATATGAATGTCAGCAAACTGGGTATCACAGCTTGCAGTGTACATGTTCAGAAATGCACATATGCTGTATCAATCCCACATGTGTGTGTGTGTGTGTGTGCTGACAATACCTCTCCCCCACAACTACATAGGTCCCTCTACTGTGGCTGGGGAACAGCTACCTAAAGCTGGCGAGTGTGGAACTGTCTTGTTGTGGCTCACCAATACCCTAGGCATGTTGAGGGCAGCCAGTTTTCCATGCACACAACTGTTACACTTAGTCATATTGAAATATGTGCATGTTCACTTGTGGGGGGAGTTAAATGCAGTGCATCACACTGGTCATCACAGGAGGCTATTTGCAGGTGCTTAACGTATTAGCACGTGTTTGCATAGGTGTAGCCACTGTGCTATACTGGGGTACATTAGTATTGTGTACATGGGTGCACTGTGTTCGATGAAGGTGCATCACATACTCCCACTCATCATGGCATCTCACAGGTATGTAACAGTAGCAACATTAACTGGACGTACCTGCACTACATGTTGTTGAGGACCTGTGCATAGTGTGTCTGTTGTGATCTGATTGTGTGTCGTGCATGTCATCCTTCAGAAAGTGTGGTCTGTATAATGCCTTTATGCCACCTCACATGTGTGTGTGTGTATCAGCAAACATAGTGCAGGTAGTAATTTACATTGGTTGTCTTCCCCTCATTAGGTGAACACGGGGGTTGGGGTTTCTCCCCCTCCCAACCCGATGTCGGTGTCTCAGTGGATTCTGATGATGGTAGTCACAGTGAGGCACAGGTGGGGTTGTTGGGAGCTGAATCTGCATCATTGGTTGACATCCCACTTCCAGCCATAATTTCCCCACACACAGTCAGTATGCCCAAACACACCCAGTCCCAAGCAGCCACAGATACTTGACAGTCAGATGGTGGTGGGATTGAAAATGCTAGGGTGGCAGCAATGGCATCTGTGACTGTCAAAAGAAGCCATAGCTAGACAGCTGGCAAAATCCCACACAGGCAGATTGACAGGGGTACTTGGAAGACTGCTGCCCATCCAGCCCGTCAGAGGTGTCAGCACGTGTTACCAGACACATGTTTTGACCTGTCATGGAGGCACAGACCCATTGTGAACGGTACACCAGACGAATGCTCAGGGTCATGGATACAACACTTCCTGCCATGCGTGACATCCTCAGCAGCACTGATGATGCTGTACAGCATTTTGCGGATATTGTGGATAGACAGTGGGGCGAGACATTGTCAGTGCTCAGCTGTGCAATGTCTGTGCTTGGGCATGTGGTGGGAGTAGGGCGTCGGGACACCTGGACGTAGGTCAGCAACAACATCAGCTAAGAGCCCACGTGGCCGTGCACATTCACACTCCTGTAGTAGCAGTACCACCAGCACTACCGAAGGGAGGGTGCTGTCCACACAACGTAGCAGGCCATGGGCATGTGGTCGTGGCCGGTCCTGTGAGGGACATGAATCCAGCAGACAGTCACTGTTGGAGTAATACAACATCTGGCCTTGGACCTGGTGATGCCAGTTGACACACCTGGCAGAACCAGATCCTGCATCAGTGGCTGGAGATGGTGAACTGTACATCCTGCCATGTAGGGTCCACAGCTGTCCAACATACCCCCGTGTAGGGCTAGCACATGACCTGTGTGCATACACACACAGGTCACCACCGGACACACACACACACACACACACACACACACACACACACACACACACACACATCTCCTCTCCATGGCCCAGTTGAACACCACTCCTCGACACACACAGACACACACAATTTCAACTGTGTTGCCCAGCCTAACCCCAAACCACACAATGTGCATGTGATGATACCTGTGCCACATACCCATTATCAGTACCATCGATGAAGGGACATGCTAGTGTGCATTTGATGCACAGGTTGAATATAGTACAGGTAAGACCAGTGTGTAGTGTAGTGATGTTATGCTGTATAATTAGGCAATTGTCATGAGTAGACGTCGAAGTGTATGTACCTCTCTGCCATGATGCATTATCACTGTTAGCAGTGCTGACTGTTGTCTCGCATACCTTATTCTTTTCTGTTCCAGGTGTCTGTGTGTATACAGCTTGGGGAGCTGCTAACATTACCGAAGGAGAGTATGGTGGAGTGGAAACACAGTGACCTTTTCATCGCCAAAGTATGGCTGTATAAGTACATGTGTACCTAGGTGCGTATGCGTACAACAGTGTGTGAGGGACAATGGGGGTAGACAGTATAACCTTGCATGCATACCCCTTGACACAGCCAGCTAGCCTTCATGCACGTCACCTGGGTGTTCTGTAGTACCACAGGTTCATAGATACAGAGGAGGTTACTAGAGTACTGGCACTGGGTCCCTCACAAGCCTAGCCATTACTTTATCCCTAACAGAATCATTAATCAGCACCTGTTGCCCCTGCCATTGCTGGACACTAGTTGAACCCCAGGGACAAATGTATTTTTTTCCCATCCACTCAACCTTGATGCAGTTGATGAGGGTATGCATGGTACTGTGTATGACATGTTTGGTGAATGCAGTCCTGACACAGGGTAGCATGTGGTAGACAACCTAATTCTCCAGCATGCGTTTTTGCTATCTCATATGCGAGTCAGGCCTCTCGTGCCAGTAATGCGCACAGTGTTACACTCTAGTACATGAGGCAGCTGTTGAAGGGCCGAGCACAACATTTCCATCTTGGGGCACTACTGATTAGAGGCCATCTGCGTGGAACGGGTATTTAGGGTCATGGCTGACCTTTGTGGGTGTTAACATAGCCTCTACAGTTTCTTTGCATAGGTGAATAGCAGACCAGCCATGCGGCCAATGTACTGTCGTACTGGCTGAGGATTATTCAGAGGTAATGTCCACCTTTTGTCTGGATAAGGTCCCTTTACCTATGTGGTGAACCACATAGAGTCTTCTTCAGTTATGTCGGGTACCTCCGTGGCAAAGCCTAGGCTTGTTCTGAGTTAGTCATTAACAGTATCACATACACTGATCCTGTTGACTTAAACCTGCTAGCAGATAGGTTCAGTGCAAACTTCACCCCCCTGTACCCCTCAAAGGCCCTTTCGACATCCCCGATACTTGTCCCGCACCTCACATCTCCATTGATCAAGTGTTACAGGCCCTATCCACGACAAAAAAACACAGCTTTCATGGGACCAGATAGTATCTCGGGATGTATTCTGTACCATCTCCAGCAAGAACTGGCTTTACCATTGAGCAGCCTATTCAACCACAGCCTAAGTACTGGCTTCATTCCAGCAGAGTGGAGAACCACCATCGTCATCGCCTTGCACAAAGGTGGTGCAACTACTGATGCTGGAACCTATCGGCCCATCAGCTTGATGAGTCTGATCTGTAAAGCCATGGAGTGCAGTATTATGGATCACAAACAAGGACAAACACTATCCAAGCCATTGAGCCCACCCAGTCTGGATTAGTCCAGGACAAATCTTTCCTGCTGAACCTGGTGGACTTCTTTAAGACTTTCATCAAGGCCCTGGATGACGGAAAGTTAGTACATACAGCTTACCTTGACTTGGCCAAGGCCTTTGACACAATCCCCCATTTGGGCATCCTCAAAAAGCTAACACAACTTTGCGTAAATCCCTATCTCATCAGTTGGGTGGCCAACTGGCTCATCAAGAGGACCCTCAAAGTCAAAATAGGTACCCCCACCTCAGATAGCAGACAAGTCACTAGTGGAGTTCCCCGGGGATCTGTCCTGAAACCCCTACTGTTTGGCATCTATTTCTCAGAGGTACAGGCAAAGACAAAAGGCCTGTAGCTGACCAAGTTCACCCAAGACTAAGTTGGGTGCTGTCATTTACTCTCCAAATGATGTTAACATACTGCAAGAGGGTCTCAAAGCAACTAATGACTGGTGCCAAAGTCATGGCCTCAAACTAAATGCCAAAAAATGTATTATACCATTCGGCAAAAACATGGCCCCTAGTGATTACCACATCAATGGCAACTCCCTAGGCACACAATTTGTGGTGAGAGATCTGGGCACTCAGGTTGATAACCTCACATTCGACCATTGTGTAGTGGCAGTGGTCAGGAAAGCCTTTTAGTTGGGTCATCTCATCAGTAAAGGTATTGCATCCAGAAAAGAGGTGGTTATTACCTCTGTACTCCTCCCTCATTAGACCAATAATTGAGTATAACACCCTGTTTGGGATGTACCTCTCCATAAATCTGCACCAACTGGAAAGGGCACTGAAATACCTCAAAGAGAATCCATGGCCTCCAACTCCTGTTCTATGTGGACAGGCTCAAATCACTATCACTATACTCAGTATTGTACAGACTGCTCAGGGTTGATGTGTGTCTTGCCTACAAGGCAAACTCGGACCCTGCCCTACTACAGATGCTCCATATCTGCAAGTCTAACACCTCATGCACTACCCACTTAAAAGGGCTGAACCTAATATGGAACATTAACAACCTGCTGGAGGGGCATGTTTGTCTCCCAGAGGCTGCCCCATCTCTGGAACAGACTTCCCATACACGTCAAACAGGGCACCTCACTGACCCTTTTCAAGTGCAACCTTGATGACTGGATGGGAAACCACAAATTTGTCCCAGGGGTTCCACGTGTCCCTCATTGACGGGGGTGACCAGTGCTGACTAAGGTATCTTTTGAGGAATAAACTCTTGGCTATGCTTGTAAGGGCCCCAGGACCATTAGCCTAGTAACCTCCTATGATCCTATGAAGCAATTCCCGACCAATGCCACTACTTGCTGCCTGCATGCAACATTGTTGCCATCCTGAGTACCCAGGTCTGTCATCACAGTCTGTGTGTTTATGGGGTTGGTGCTGATGTGAGAAATACTGGGGACATGTCCTTGCTGTATGGCATGCTGACACTGTTGTCTGCATTCAGCTTGAGACCAGGACCTTGACACCATTCCATACCACTGTAAGGCCCATTGCAGTGTATTAGCAGTTTGTGGCTCAATGACAGACTGCACAATACGTACACAGTTGACACAGCCTTAGGCTGTACCTACGTATGTGGGTGGTGGCAGTTAGCATTCATGCCTATATACATGTAGGTTATTGGGGTAGCAGGTGGTCACAGGGCCTTCAAAGGTCTACATATTGCACACACACACATAGGTAACAGATTGTGGTTGCCATCTTATCAAATGTGGACTGTGGGACATGTCTTGTAGTAACATGACAGCTGGCAAGACATACCATACCCACGGCAAGTGCAACACACAGGACTTCCTTTGGTTTGCTATGACACCTTATATGTTTGACATTACCTTAGCTTATGCTGTCATAACATTAAGGTGCATCTGATGTGCAATAACTGATCTATGCAAGCAGCAGACAACTGTATGAAATGTTTGTTGTCCTACACTCATGGGACCTCTATTGTTTCAGTTATCACAGGTCACACCTTGCCAAACCTGGACTGCAACCTGCAGGGTGGTACAAATGGTGGCCATACCTATGATCTCAGTGTATGCCTGCAGATTGTCCTGATGTCTGACACGCACAGCATTGTGGTTTTCCGGCAAACTGTTGGGAAATCATGACAAAGATTTTAGATTAATGATTGATATTGTCATGTAACAACACATACCCTTTGGAAGGTGCATTCAAATGCACAACCTCTTCTGGCATTTACTTTCCATGTGTGTCACAGCAATATGTGATGGTTGTGCTCAATGTTAGGTCTTTGCCCCACTTTTCCATTTGTCCTTAACCAGATGTCTTTCTGTGTGGGGTTCAAAGGTATGCTGGTGGCCATTACAGTTAGACAGCTGCAAGGGGACACACACAACCTGCCATTGCTGATAGTAGAACCTCTACCTGCCTAGCTGTACAAACAATACTGCTATACACGTAACGCAAGCACCACAGAGCTACTATATAATGTTGCAGTGTCTGTCACTACTGTTCAAGTGGGTGACAACTGCAGGCCCCGGTAGGATTGCCAATGGGGGGGGGGTTCACGGGCCCTTAACATGGTAGAGCCATCTGAAATGCACACACTGCTGCATGGTGACATGCACTGAAACACACATGCACAGAGAGTTGACACCTTTCAGATTAGATGACCTACCTATCTAGTTATGTACAATACAGACTAACAGGACTATTGCATGCGCCACAGTGTCTTTGCATTAGAAAATGTGCAACTGTGCTTGTAAGGTGGATGAGATCTGTAGGGGCCGTGAGTAGATTGGCAATGGGTGAGTTAACAGGGTGGAACAGGCGCACAAAATGGTATAACCATCACATACACAAAAGCAAGACTGCCACAGGGGATATGCATTCAGAAACACACACACACACAGTTGGCAATTGTCAGATTAGAACCCCTATCTACTTGTATGTACTATAGTGCTGTGTACATACTGCATGCGCCATGGACATTATATGCCAGGAACATAACTCACAATCTCTTAGACCAATTAATCTTGGGAATACCTTCATGGATGGTGATATAAACCACCCATAATAGTGATCGTTCCCACACACTGCCCTTACAAACCTGGACAAGTGATAAGGTAAACAGACTTTGCATCACCATGACGTTTCAGTGGGGTATGACATCTGAAGCCGACATGTATCCAACTACTACAACTGTCACATTTTCCAATGGTTTCTCATAAAACCCCATTGCCAGGAGACACGGACCACATATATGTTGCAAACACCTGAATATTCTGCATACATCTGTACAGATGACTGGTATGGCCTGTAGAGTTTAACATGGTGCATGTAAGGGGGATGACATCAACAGGCTCTTTAAAGTAATGCCATGGGGCGGGGTCAACACACCTTAAAATGGTATAACCAACACACACAAGAGCCACACAGGATACGGTTTACACACAAACACACACACATACAGTAGTAAAGTTGGCTGTATTGAGATTCAAACCCCTACCTATCTGTATGTACTATAGTGCTGCCCACTTATCACATGCACCACTAAGCTTACATGCCTATAAAGTGTCCAACAGTGGATCTAAAGTTGATGACGTGAACAGGCCCTCTAAAGTAACACAATGGGGGGGGGGGGCGCACCAGGGTGGAACAGGCCTCAAAATGGTATAACACACACACAGTCTGTTGACAGTGCTGAGATTAGAATCCCTACCTATCCAGTTATTTGTACTATAGTGCTACATAGTTATCGCACTCACCACAGAGCTTATAGGCCTGATAAGTTTGGATCAGTTTGGAATTTAAAGTCATGACGGAAGGTTGGATGAGAGTATGTAGACTGTCTGCAAGACTGTTGGAGAAGCAGTCAGCTAAATGCTAGAATAATTAATGGGATTTGTTTAGACTACACACTTGGACATTACAGGTTTTGCCTCACTCAAATGTCAGTGATCCAGAGCACTGAATTATAGGAATGGGAAGGGGCCATGTGGTCTGGGAAAGTAGTCTTTGTTAGGATAAGTCCTGAAGGTCAAAGCAATTGGGATGAAGCTGCCAATTCAGATATGTTGCAATGTTCCAAATAGCTATATCTCATCCACCCCAGGCATCTCACCCTGTTCCATATAGTACTTGGGCACCCTACCCTGAAAGAACCATCAAGGAATCTTGAAAGAATTACCAAGGGGTCCAAGTAGCGACTCCTGCAACTATTCTGCCACCCTTCAAGTACTACAACTAGCCTGTATGTATCCTATTTGTGTAAATCATTTGTAATCCCTAATGGTTATCTGACTCTGCGTGCACCTGCTAGCAACCTAGCATCTCCCTCCAAGCTCTCTGGGCTCCATCCCACCCCTCCCAGGCAGCTTGTGCCTTCACCTCAGACCTATGCTGTTTGTCCACTAGATGTCAGCTTTTACTCACTACCAACTGCTCCTCCCTCCTAGTAAGTATAGCTTTTTTCCCTAACAACCTCCACTATCCTGCTTAGCTCCAAACCCATGCATTTCTCTGCTTCTCTCCACCTTAGATACTTTGTGACCTAGTGCACATCCCCTGTGCCCCCTTACCTTGGGTACTGCTCTCTGCTTCACGGATTGTTTTCTGCTGCCCGCTCCGTTCCCCCTGCAGGATCACTCCGCTCCCCTACCCCAAAATCTCACGCTCCCCTACCCCAAAATCTCACCCACCCCCAGTACACTTAGCTTTATTCTCACCTTACCACACCCCCTTAGCTTCATCATCCAATTCCTTTCCTCTCCTTATTACCACTCCCTCACATAACCCTCCCACATACACTCCTACAGTTGCATCCCACCCTTATACCTACACCTTCCCCCCTATTCTCAGATTCCCAATATAACTCTAAACTTTATTGCATATTCCCTCTAGTTCCATAATAACTATTACTTTACAACACATTAGTCCCAGTCATTACCATCGATTTCCTTTATAATCCATACTTCTCCCTCTTATAACCCCATACTTCGCTCTCTTTATAACCCATATTTCTCTACCTCTCTCCCCTCTGACATGTTCTCTTTACATCACCAGACCCCTACCTACTTCTGCTACTAATTCCCTTATACCAAGCCACCTCTTATACCTCCTATGCCTGTCCAATACTGCCAACTAAAACAACCTCCTTACTTACTCTCCTGTACCCTCACTCTCTCCTCCATTTCCACTCCTGTACCCTCGCTCTCTCCTCCATTTCCACTCTATCTCCCCTTCCCTCATTCAATCCAACCATTTGCTCCTTTTTCATCCTAAAATCTTCTTCACTAAAGCCAAGATAGTGTCACCAACTCCTATCTTTAATTTTCCCAAATCTACTCCATGCAAGCCAAAATGGCTAAAATTACGTCTTCTTTAATAAACTATTTCAAGCGGGTGACATACATCGCAACCCTGGTCTCATAACCTGCAACACCACCACCACCTTCATAACTTTTTCCACTTCTCTTAATACCCTAAAGATCTTCACAATAAATGCCCAGAGTCTTACCAATAAATCTCACCAAATCTACACCTGGCTACGCCATAACCAACCTGACATCCTAGCCATCTCTGTAACCTGGCTCAAACCCTCCATCTCAGACTCAAATTCTATCCCCTGGATTCCATATTCTCAGAAATGACCTGTGTAGGTAAAAAAAGTGGCAACACCGCCTTAGTCTATTCGAATCTGCTCACCTTAATACCACTCCAAATTCCAATCCCCCAATTCCAGAACACTGAACTAACCGCTGGACTACTAAAACTAAAACACAAAAACATCTGCTTCATTGCTATCTATCTCTCTCTCTCTCTCCTGGTAATAATATATCAATACTTGAAATTCTCCTGTGGGCTTCCACAAAAATTAACTACGAGACTTGCATCTTAGGATCTTACATCTTAGGAGATGTAAATATTGAATGGAACAAAGTCAACAGCCCCTCTCCATCCTAATCAATCAACTTCTACAACTTCAGCCTATCACCCGTCCTAACAAAATGAATCCCCCTGGATCCACCTTAGACTGGATCCTAGTCTCCAATCCTAATTAAATAACCAACTCCGGCACTACTCCTGATACCATAAGCTACCATCTCCCAGCCTTCATTCATCGTCCCACTAACTCTTCTCCATACCAACATCAATATATCCTTACTCGCAACCTTCAACTTCCACCCTACTACTTTCTCAAATATATTCAAACAAATGAACTGGCATATTTTAAACACCCTTCCCCTTGATAAAGCTATAGATCACTAACTCTGTCTTCGACACTTTAAACTCCATATTCCCCCTTGGAAACAAAAGAATCAAAGCTAATACATTTCCCTGGCTCTCCAAAGAGACCAAACAAATTATGCACCAAGGGGACAAGCTGTGGAAACTTCACCAAAAAAACAATCTACCTAATACCTTGCTTCATTATAGGCAGCTCCATAATCTCACAAAAAAAGCTAATCAACAAGGACAAAAAAACCTACTATACTAAGCTCCAGTCAAGTAACTATAACAACCCTAAACAATTCTGTAACGCAATAAACTTGCTTCGCCATCCAGGCTCAAAAACAAATCCCTGTACCAACCAATACAAAACTGAACTTTAACTAGGCTCTGAATTCAACTCCTTTTTCATCAAAACCATCTCTTTCCTCACAAAATATTTTCCCAAAAATAACCCAGCTACCCTTCACCCTACCCCCCCCAACCCACCAAATAATCTTCCTCCTCTGTTCGAGCTTAAATCCATCTCCACAACTCTCATAAAAAACTTCTCTAATGCACCCAACATTCCATCATCCTTTCTAAAACATGCAGCGGATGGCATTGCTCTCCCAATCAGTATCATAACAAACAGATCAATAAAAGAATCCTATGTCCCCAAACTCTGGCGCTCAGCCTACATTCTCCCTCTCCATAAGGGAGGGAAAAATACCAGTATCTCAAATTTCCACCCCATTGCCTTACTCTCCCCTATTTCTAAAATCCTTGAAAAGTGCATCCACCTCCAACTTATGCCATTCCTGACCCATAATGATCTTTTCACACCTACTCAGCATGGCTTCCACCCTGGCCACAGCACCATAACTGCCCTAAATTCTTTCTTCGATACTGTCAACCAAGCCCGTGATTCAGGACAGCTAGTTTCTACTGTTTTTCTTGATCTATCAATGCATTTGACACTATCTCCCACAACCATCGTGTCATCTCTCAAACCTTTACATCTCACCTAAAAGTCTATCTTGGTTCTCCAGCTATCTATCAGACAGATCTCAGGCTGTCAAATGGAAAAATTCCATCTCTTCCTTTTTATCCACCCCTATCAATGTCCCACAAGGATCCATCCTCGGACTTATGCTATTTAACATCTTCATCAATAACTTCCATACTGATATTCCAGACACCAAAATTATTCAATATGTGGATGACTCAATTTTAGTCTGCTCTGCCAGTAACCTCCAAGAGCTGATGTCAAAAACCCAAACTGCTTTCTCAGAAACTGAAAACTGGATGCACCAAAACCACCCATCTCTTAATGCAAGCAAATCCAAAATTCTACTATTCCCACCCACTAAGAACTATTCCTTCAATAAAAATGACTTCAAAATTCTTAGCCAAACCAACTTGCCTATAGAAGTCGTCCCCTCCACTAAACTGCTAGGTATAATAGTTGATGAACACTTAAAGTTAGATATACATGTACAACAAAACATTAAAAAGACCCACCAAAAGCTAGGTATGCTATGTAGGAACAATAACTTTCTCTACAACTCAACAAGGCAAACACTAGCCTCTACTTTTCTCCTTCCTTCCTTACTAAATGGTGCTCCTCTCTTAACCAACCTGTCTTCCTCCATTTCCTCCAAATTAGAAAACTGCTACAATAAAATCTCAGAATTTGCCTCCAAAACCAAAAATTCTACTCACCACTATCTCACCCTACAATCCCTGAACTGGCCAGAACTACCAAACCACCTAGATTACCTAAAACTTTCTATAGCACATACTCTCATATTTCAGCCTACAAAATGCCCCACTCTAACATCCTTCCCCCTATATTCCCAAAAGAAACCTTAGATCTGAACATCAGAACTTAATAGCTATCCATAAACCCAAACATCCTGCTGGCCAACTGCTCCTCTCCTATGCTCTAGGCAAAAAATGGAATTCCCTTCCTCAGGCACCAAGAACCACCCCAAACTATGAAAATTTCAAGGCCCAGCTTTTCACACATCTGTCTACTAAACAGAAATGCCCCTGCCTCCTCCCTACATGAGCTTTGATCACTTCAACCAAAAGAGTCTCCCCCTACTGGTACATAAGCCCTCTATACCTCCCTCGGGCACTTTCTTTCAACTCTATCAAATTTCCCTGCAATCTCCCACTGCTTTATCCCTTTCCCTACTTCCACTCTCAGAGATATATTTGCTCAACAACACATGTAAATATAGGGTACTTCTTTCTACTCAAATTGTCCATGTAAAGCATATTTCATTATCTTTTGTGGATTGAAACTAATCATGTCAAATATCAGTACAACCTTAACACTTATTCTCAGCAATTTTCTGCTTCCTACACTCAATGAAAAAGCTTAATTCTTTTTTTTACTCCTCGGTCTCTTTCCCAACTACTGTGTGCTCCTGACTCTGATTATTGCCAAAGCTCTTCCTATCCTGTACCCTGCAATAAGGGACCTGCCTGAATTCTAAGGATTCCCTCATCTACCTCCAGTCTGCCAACTTGGACCTTCCTTTCTGTTGCCCCAGTATTTTTCACCTCTACAACAGTATTTGGCAAAGTATGTAAGATCATTGTTCTTTGCTGAAAACAAATCTGTGCTTGTTTTGTATAACCCTATTACCTGACTGCTTGACCCCGAGTCAGGAAAGCCAGCAGCCAGACTTTCTCCCTAGGACCATTATTATCTTTATACTGTTTTCCTACGGTTTAATTCAACCACCCCTACTATCTATACTTCTGCACTTTGTCACCTATTGTTTTACTAACTCTGACCACTAGGTGGCAGCCTAACCTAGCCCAAACCCTTTTACTCGCCTTTCAATTTTTCTAGTTTTGGCTCTCCACTTTCTTTCCTTTTCTCTTCCCTTGTCCTACTGCCTAGTGGCTCCCCTAATCGCGCTCTTGCTGCTCCTCTCTGCACTCTTCTCATCCCCTACCCTCTTCCGACTATTAATTTCCATACTCTGCCCTCCTCTCTACCCTTAGTCTTCCATCTTACCTGCTCCACTGCAACCTACTTACCTGCTCCACCTGCTCTCTCTGGGTTGGTACTGTTTACTGATTGTCTCCTGCTTTACTTGCTCTAACCTGCTCCGTTCACCCTGCGGGCTCACTCCACTCCCCTACCCTACCCCCAATTCCCACCCACCCCAGTGGCCCTAACCTTATACTTGCTCGGCACACCCCCCAACCTATTCACGTCCTATCATATTTGCTGCCTCATTCACACTTTCCAACACTTCACTCCTAACTGCCACACCCCACTCCCTAACAACCTAGTACTACTAATTATCTATCTTACTAAGCTTAAACTCAATATGACCTTGACTTTTAAGCTACTTTACTTACCACTACTCCTGAATATCCTTCTTATATACTATACCCTTGCTTCCTACGAATACCATACCCTTAGCAGATGATCTAGTTTAGCTACACACACAAACTCTGTCCTTCCTCTAGCTGAACAAATCTATATTAACCTGCTGTCATCCTGCCCTTACCTTCCCCCCTCAGTATCAGAGTACTCCGCAAAGTACAGTTGTGTACACCTACCATAAATGTAGATGTTAGAGTGTCTTCACTGTTGCAGTCATAACTGTAGGGTGCTCCTGTCGGCAGGCAGCCAGAGGTCGGCCAGAATCCCAAAGTCTGGGTCCGGCGTCGGCTGTAGAAGCCAGTACCCTGACGTCAGTACGCTCTGGTACATAGCCCTCAGCAGACGCCATCTTCTCCAGCCTTTCTTGCCCTAGATGTCAGAAGTCCCTAATAAATCATAAATGAATCCCACTAGGAAACACAAATACACCACAAAAAAAGAGAAAGAGGGGATAGGAGGGAGGGAAACGCCGACTGCAACAGTGAAGACACTCGAACATCTACATTTATGGTAGGTGTACACAACTGTACTATGTTCATAGTGTTTCACTGTTGCAGTCATAACTGTAGGGTGGAATCCCAAAGCAGTGAAAAAAGGGGGGAGGTTTAGACAGAAGAAGGGGCAGCAAGAAGACCCTGCAAAACAGCAGAGGCAAAGCCTGCCCTGGTCTTAGAATACAAAGGGAGATTGTAGTGCTTGGAAAAAGTATGCACAGAACTCCAAGTGGCAGCTTCCAAGATATCCTTGGTAGGAACTCCCCTGAGAAAAGCTGTAGAAGTAGCAGCTGCTCTAGTAGAATGACTTCTCACAGTACCTGGAAATCGTTTCCCATGATGAGTGTAACAAAATCTTATTCCATAAGAAATCCATTTGGAAATAGTTTGTTTGGAAATAGCCTTTCCAAGAGAACTGGAGGCAAAAGAAACAAACAATTGGTTAGATTTTCTGAACTCCTTTAGTCTTGTCCAAATAAAATCATAACTGTCTGTGCACGTCCAAGGAATGCAAAATCCTTTCCCCTTTATTCTGAGGATTAGGAAAGAAGGTAGGAAGGTGAATTGTTTGATTCAAAGCCACTTTCGAAATTACCTTAGGCATGAAAGTAGGATTGGTCCTCAAGGATACTCTGTCCTGGTGGAAAATAAGGTATGGTTCCACAGCCATGAGAGCTTGCAACTCTGAGACCTTTCTGGCAGAAGTCAAAGCTAACAAAAGAACAGTCTTCCAAGATAAAAACTTAATATCTAAAGATGCAGCAGGCTCAAAAGGAGGCAAAGTAAGTTTTTCTAAAACATAATTAAGATCCCAAGCAGGAACAGGAGGGGTTCTGGGAGGCCTTAAATTCTTAGCCCCTCTCAAGAATTGTCTCACCAAAGGATGAGAAAAAACAGGGGGATCAGTATTGAAATGAGCAGAAATAGCAGAAGCATGAATCTTAATGGAAGAAAAGGAAAGTCCATTAGACAAAAGATCCGAAAGGTAAAGCAAAATAGAAGAGAGATCAGGTACCAGAGGGTCCAAGCCTTGGTCCTGCATCCAAATGCAAACTCTCTTCCATTTAGAGGCATAGGATTTCCTAGTGCTAGGTCGTCTAGCTTCCAAAAGAACATCCAAAACTTGTTTGGGAAGGCTAGAAGAGATCAAATTCCTTTGAAGAGCCAAGCTGCCAGACAAAGGGTCTTGAGATTGGAATGTAGAAACTGACCCTGATGCTGGGACAGAAGAGAAGGGTTCAGAGGGAGAATCCAAGGAGGCTCCAAGAACAGGTGCTTTAAAGTTGGATACCAAAACTGTCAAGGCCAATTTGGAGCAATCAAGATGAGGAACTTGGGCTTGTCCTGTTTTATCTTTAGTAAAATCCGAGGAAGAGGAAGAGGAGGGAAGGCATATCCCGAAAGGTTTCTCCAGCTGAAGGACAGGGCATCCACTTTCCAAGCTGTTTTGTGGAATGACCTGGTGCAAAAGAGAGGCAGCTGATGATTGAGATGGGATGCAAACAGATCTATCTGGGGGCATCCCCAAACTGCAGTAATCCTGTTGAATAAGTTGGTGTCTAGCATCCATTCGTGAGGATCTAAAATGTTCTTGCTCAGGCTGTCCGCTAAGAGATTCTGTTCTCCTGGTATGAATTGGGCCTGGAGATGTAGATTCAGATTTAGAGCTGTGTCCCATAAAGCCATAGCTAGTCTGCAAAGGGGTACGAATGAGAACCCCCCTGCTTGTTTATGTACCACATGACTGTGGTGTTGTCTGTGCAAATCAAAAGAGGTCCTGGATGCAAAAGGTTCTTGAAGGCTAGAAGAGCATTTTGAACTGCCAACATTTCCTTCAGATTGATGTGCCAGTGAAGATGATCCTTTGTCCAGGTTCCCTGCTGGCAATTGCCTAGAAAATGTGCTCCCAAGCATAATCCGAGGCGTCCGTGGTTATGATTTGAGAAGGTTGAGGAAGACGGAAAGGCTTTCCTTCGTTTAACGCACACACCCTGGACCACCAAAGGAACTCCTTCTGGAGGCAGGGGATCAGAGGAATCAGAGTGTCCAGATCGTGGTAATGCTGTGACCATACACTTTTCAGATACCACTGAAGCTTTCTCATATGAAGCCTTGCATTTGGAATCAACAGAATGCAGGAAGCCATGTAGCCCAGTGCCTGCAGGAATTTCCTTGCAGTGAGCTGAAGTAGAGTTGCCAAAGTTTTGAAAATTGAAGCCAGCTGTATTTGTTTTTCTGTAGTGAGGAAGGCCCTTTGTAAGGTTGTATTTAAGAGGGCTCCCAGAAATACCATTTGTTGAGAAGGAATCAAATGTGACTTTTTTGTGTTCACTGAAAATCCCAGTAGGAGGAGAAGACGAACAAAATCCAGATGTTGAAGTAAAAGATCCTTGCTGTCTGCCTGAATAAGGCAGTCGTCCAAATAGGGGTAAATCTGAATCCCCTGGAGTCTGCAATAAGCCACTACTGGTGCCAGGCACTTGGTAAAGACTCTGGGCGCAGTAGATAAACCAAAGGGCAGTACAGAGAATTGAAAGTGTCTCGAACCTGCCTTGAACCCGAGGAATTTCCTGCGTTCCTGCCTGATGGGAATGTGTAAATAAGCTTCCTTTAGATCCAATGTCACCATCCAGGCATCCTGAGAGAGCATTGGAATCAGCTGCTGCAGAGTAAGCATCTTGAATTTTGGAATTTCCAAAAAGGTGTTTAACACAGAAAGGTCCAGAATAGGTCTCCATGAGCTTTGCTTTCTTGGAACCAGAAACAGTCTTGAATAAAAACCTTTTCCCATCTCTGAGAGTGGAACAGGCTCTATGGCTCTCATGGCCAGAAGAGCATCCACTTGATTTAAGGCCTCTGACCATTGATGTTTTGGCAGATCTGGCCAACCGAAAGCCCTTGGCAAGGTATGAAAGTGGAATTTGTAACCTTTTAAAATCAAGTCCAATATCCATTTGTCCTGGGTAATACGAGTCCAATTTCTGTAAAAAAGAGAAAGTTTTCCTCCGAGAGGGGCATCCAGGTAAAGAGGTCCTGTAGCCCAACCGAGAGAGTCATTGAGTTTGCTTCCTTTGAGATTGGGATCTGTCTTCTCCCCTTCTAGGTGAAGAAGCAGTCCATTGTCTCGATCTGTAGGAGGCCTGAGCTTGGCCACGACCTCTGGAGCGCCTATATCTTCCCCTTTGAGGCCTGTCAGATGTGGGAAAGGACCAATTTTTGGAGGGCCAATTCCTGGAAAATCTAGGAGTGTGAACTTGCAAGAAAGCTTTCACAGTTTGCATAGATTTTGCCTTTTCTTCCATCTTTTTAATAACCTCCTCAGCCTTAGAACCAAAAAGAACATCATGCTGAACAGGGGCATCTAATAATTTAGCCTTAACCTGTTCAGGTAAACTTTGCTCACAAAGCCAAGCATGTCTCCTGATAACAGTACCAGAGGCTGCGGCCCTGCAAGAAGCATCCAAAGCATCAAAACCACAATGCAAGCTATGTTTGTTCAGTTGTTCAGTTGCATGCAATACATCCTGTAGTTCCTTATCTTCTGCACATGTAGGAAGGGAGGCAAGCTTTTGCTTTAAAACAGACAAAAGAAATTGCTGATACTTAAACATATGAAACTGGCAATTTAAAGCCCTAACAGAAAGGGTAGCAGAAGTATATACCTTTTTACCCCACCTGTCAAAGGCACGAGAATCCTTCTCAGAGGGAATAGGATTCTTAGAAGAAGCAACTTTAGCAGCCTTAGAGCCCTGAGATATAGTTTCAGGATCTGCAGAAGGATTCTTAAACAAGAACAAATGAGACTCAGGAACCCTATAAAACCTATCAGGCTTAGAGGGAGCAGGAGGCATGGAGTCAGGATTCATATTAGCCTCGGAAAAAGCATCATCCACAATGTCAAGAACAGGAGGGATAGCCAAAGGCCTATGTTGAGGAAGAAGGAATTCTCTAAGCCTCTTCTTGGAAGCAGAATAATCCTGACCTTCCCAATGAAAATGTTCCCTCATCTCATGTAAGGTTTCCCCAAAAGAAAAATCTTCAGGCGGAGAGGCAGAGGGCAAGGAGTCCTCAGCATCAGAATCCTCATATGGAGGAAAAGAATATTCCTGATCAGAGGAAGAGACAGAAGATATAGAAGCCTGGTCAAAGGAATCCATAGGAACATCCTGTCGAGGCCTTTTCTCAGGGGGGGGGGTGAGAACCCCTAATCATAGTAAGCAAATCTTCAGCCATCCTTAACAATTGCTTCTGTGTCCTGGGAGTAGATTCAGAAGTAGCTTGAGCAGGAACTTTGGACTTAACAGGAGTCTTTGTCTTTGCCTTTGAAATAGTGATGTGAGTAGGCCTGAATACCCCCTCAGAAGCCGGTACCTGCACAGCGGTTCCGGACCCATCCGAGGGAGTGACATCCGAAGGTCCTGCAGCAGATAAAATAGAAGGCCTTGGTGGCTCCCCATGGGAGTCCGTATCGGCCATCGGTTCAGAAGTGGCAGACGACAGGGGCTGCAAAAGCGCCTCACTGACTACGCCGAACCGGACGCTGGCTCCAGCTGCAACGAGTCCTGTTTGGACCTCGGAGGCCTGTCCTTGTCTTTGCGCTTCTTTTGAATTCCGGTAGTATCCGACGACATTCTATAATTGAAGTGTCTGCCAAAGTAATTCAGAGCCCAGTCGTACCTGCGTTTGATAGTACGAGAATTAAACCTGGCACAGAACCGACAACAAGAAACGTCGTGGTCAGGGCCTAAGCAAGGTAGGCAGTAAGAGTGGAAATCTTTATGAGGTATTGGTTTCCCACACGTAATACAATTATTAACTTTTTCTGACATCGGAGGAACAAGAAAAAGATTCCCCAACGGGGTACTTAGCTTTGAGAAGAGAAGTAAGAACTTCGGACCGACAACAACCAAAAACGCGTTTGAAAATCGCCAACCAATGACTTGCAAGCTGCTTTCCACCGCACGGCAAGAAAGACTGGAGAAGATGGCGTCGGCTGAGGGCTATGTACCAGAGCGTACTGACGTCAGGGTACTGGCTTGTACAGCCGACGCCGGACCCAGACTTTGGGATTCTGGCCGACCTCGGGCTGCCTGCCGGCAGGAGCACCCTACAGTTATGACTGCAACAGTGAAACACGATTCTGGCCGACCTCGGGCTGCCTGCCGGCAGGAGCACCCTACAGTTATGACTGCAACAGTGAAACACGATGAACATCAGGTATCACACAACTACAAAGCTCTACCTAATACCCTATAAAAACTCAAATATTTCCACTTCCACAAACACTCTTACTGTTACACGGGGACATTCACCCCAACCCTGGCCCTGAAAATTCTCTCCCACACCCTTTCAGACCAAACTACTAACAATCTAAGGTCACCTTTCTCTTCTAACTCCCTTTCAATAGTACACTTAAATATTCGTAGCATTAACAATAAAATCACGCAGCTCCATGCCTTAATTGACCTCTACTCATTTGATATCCTCTGTCTTACTGAAACCTGGCTTAAACCAGGTAACAAGGACAATGAAATTATTCCTCCTGGATACAGCATTTTAAGGCAGGATCGTCTAAACAAAAAGGGTGGGGGAGTTGCTTTACTTCATAAATCTGAACTGCAGGTGGCCTCAATTGATCCCCTGCCTCCTTCCCCTGCCAATGCTGAAATACACTGTAGCAAATTCCAAGTAAATAAAAACAAAGCCATCTACATATGTTCCTATATCCCTCCTGGCAATAACTTAAATACACTTGAAAACATCCTTAGCTGGCTCTCCACTACCTTTCATCAGGAAACCATAATCCTAGGGGACTTCAATATTGATTGGAACTCCTGCATATCCCCCAAACCCAACTATCACCTAAACCTCTTTACTTTTCAACAAACCATAAACTCCCCAACTAGGATTCACAAATCCACCAATAAACAGGCCATCTTGGACTGGATATTGGTCAACAATAATCCCCTCTCATATAAAACTGGAATACTCCCCGACAATATCAGTGACCATCTTCTCACCTATATCACTAAAAAAAAAAAAAAATCACAAACATGCTAGCTATTGTACTATACGTAACAAAACAAACTTCATCCTTCAAAACTTCCTTGTTGAACTCAAAAGATGTTAACTGGTCAGCTCTAAAACACCTTCCACTTGATAAGGCAGTTACCCTTTTCAACAACACATTCCTCCAAATTCTTGAGTGTCACGCCCCCTCTCGCTTAATTAGAATAGGATCCAAAGCTGCTCCTTGGCTTTCTAAAGAAACCAAGCAAACAATGCCATTAAGGAACAAACTATGGACAAAATGGGGAACTACTAAAAACCCAACTGACCATCAAAACTTCAAACACCTTAGAAATACTACAAAAAAACTCACCCTTCTTGATAAAAAAATGTTTTACCTCCAATATCAAGAAAATCAAAATCATAACCCCAAAAAATTCTGGTCAGGAATCAATAAACTGCTCCATCCAGGGAATTCCAAAACACCTACTCCAGCTAACTTAGCTCAGACCCCACCCAACATAATAGCCAATACATTCAACAACTTATTTTCTGAAACAGTCACCTCTCTAGCAAGTACCATGGTTCCCCTCACATCCCTTCAAAATACCTCTCCTCATAACACCCCACTCTAAAATTTAATACAGTCTCCACAACCTATATTCGTAAGCTACTTTCAAAACTTAAACCATGTACTCCTTTAGCCGACCAACTACCAGATGAATATCTGCAGTTAGCAGCAGAAGTACTAGCATACCCAGTCTCCATCTTAATTAACAGAACAATAACCAAATCTACTATTCCTTCCCCCTGGAAAGTCTCCTATATCATTCCACTGTATAAAGGAGGAAACACTAATGAACTTTCTAATTTCCGTCCTATAGCCTTACTATCACCACTATCTAAAATTATGGAATGTTGTACACACCATCAACTATTAAATCATCTTCTACATAATAACCTACTGGCAGACTCCCAACATCATTTTAAACCTTTCCATAGCACTTCCACTGCTCTTCTCTCCTTTACAGACTATCAACAAAAATCGCAATAATAACCTAGTCTCCTCTGCTTTATTTCTCGACCTCTCTAAAGCCTTTGATATGGTGAACTATCACCTTCTGCTAGACACTTTGAAATCTCTTTCCCTTGACTCTTTGGCATTGCGCTGGTTTAACTCGTATTTGAAAGACAGGAAACAAGCAGTCCTTTGGGACAGCCATTTATCCTCAACTCCCAGTCACTATCGGGGTCCCCCAAGGATCCATCTTAGGTCCCCCTCTCCTCCATATTTATAAATAACCTGTCCACTTCACTCCCAACATCCTCATGCATTCAGCATGCAGACGATTCAACACTCATCTGTTCTGCTGCATCTCCAGCTGAACTTCATTCTTCCACCCAAAAAGTCTTTACAGCAGCAGAAAACTGGTCCCATATGTGTCTCCTCCTTAATCCCAAAAAAAAACAAATTATTACTTTTTTCTCCAACCCTCAAATCTGCCCCTTCTCCTTTTCTATTCTCTCTGACTCTCTCTGACAATGGCACTATCATTACAACTGATTGTTCCACTAAACTTCTAGGTTTTACAATAGATAATGAACTAAACTTTGATTCCCACATTGACCTAACCATCAAAGCTGTCAATAAAAAGATAGGTGCCCTCTATAGACTTAAGCCCTTTTTTACAGCAACTACCAGGGTGTCTCTAGCACAAACTCATCTCATCTCTACATTATATGTCTCTCCATCCTTTATCAACCTATCAAAATCTAACCTTCAGAAACTTCCCACATCCTACCACAGCATTGCCAGGTTTGCCACAGGGTCCCAATTTCGTACCCATTACTGTGTTAACTTCAAAAAACTTGGCTGGCTTGAACTTCAAAATCTTATTCTTCTACATCAATTAGTTACCACCCATAAAATTCTCCATTACCCAAATACACCCATACTTAACCTTGTTACCCCTTACAGGAATCTTACTTCCCTCCACTCAGCTAACAAACTGCTATTAGCTACTCTCAAATCTTACAATAAATCTGGTGACTCCTTGTTCACAAATGTTGTTGGCTCATACTGGAATAAACTTCCTACGGAACTGACTACTTTAGGCTCATCTCAACTTTTCAAGAAACAATTAAAGAGCTATTTCAAATCACATTGGCTTTGCACTTGCTCAAATCCCGACTGACCACAGCATCCAACTTTCATTATAGTTTCTCTCCATTACCTGTTATACATCCATCTCTTCTACTTGTCTCTCTCACTAGTACTACTCCTCCTCTGTAGCTTAGCTAGCATCCACTTGGATATTACTATTCCTATAACATCTCTTTCTCTTTACACTACATATATTACTGCAACCTGTCATCTCATCTATTATTTAAACCTGTATGTTGCTTCCGCTGTGCAGATCTGGTTCTTAAAACTATTGCCTGGCACAAATGTTTATCATAACTGTTCATTCTGCAAATATTGTATAAACTCTATTGTTTGTTATTATTTTTTTTTGTCATTTACAATTCCTGTTTCTGCAAAGAATATGGGATTAACAATCCTAGCATTATTTTTTTATCTGTTAAATTGCTGCTGTACTGTCACTATGCTACGATGGAATAGTTTTTTTTTTTTTTTTTTAGATTTTTATATTTGTCTCTTACTGTGCTGTTTTCTTTATGTTTATTTACTAGTATATATAGTGGAGCTTTTCTCCTCGGGCCTCTGTTGAAAATGGACATATATCCAGCCAGACTAGCCCGGTCAACAAACGTAAAATAAATTAATTTTAATTTGTTCTACAGAATTATCTGGTACAAGGTTGTATTTCTTGTAATCATATTTGTAAACTACTAATGCATTCAAATACTTTGCTTGCATTTCTTGAAAATCCTGTATGTAAATTTTTTTTCTTGCAAATTTAGTATGTAAACTGTTTTTCTTTGTGCATGTGTAGTGCTATGCAATTATTTTTCTTCAGATTATTTGCTAAGTTTTTCTGCATAGCCGCCTACTTTGAGCATTTTCTGGCTTGTTAAACTTGACTTCTGCATTGGTAACTGTATTTAGAACATAACCTAGAGCCGTTTACTGAATTTCCTGTTTGCACTTATTTTTAAAATCGTTTTTTTCTTAAAACTTGCATTTTATCTGTCTCTGGCCTAGCACTCAAGTGTGGGGTCATTTACTGCACTGTTATAACTTGTTGATACTTGTGAACCTCTGCCATCTTTAAAAAAAAAAAAATCAAAAAAATCTTGCTTTTTTCCCCACTTTTCTGAGATTTAAAAAAGTTCAGTTACAGGCTTGCTGTTCTGAACTGTTTGTAAGTTTCTTGGAGGCTGTTTTTTCTTGGGCTAAAGGGAAGTCTCTGTTCTTCGGTGGCAGTGATAAACATTGAGCAGCCTGCCTGCCCCTGTGGGAGTGGTTACTGCCTTGAAACTGCAGTTTTATTGGCCATTTTGGGTCAATTCCAAACTCCTTGATCTCCCTCTCTTAAAACCAGATTGCCTCGTGGTTTTGGCATCTTTTCAGACTTGTTGGCTGTTGGGGAAGCACCCAAGAGTAGAAAACGCTGAGAGAAGAAAGGAGCCACTTTTGAGATTTTAAGTATTTTTCTTCAGATTTGCTACGTTTTTCTGCATAGCCGCCTACTTTGAGCATTTTCTGGCTTGTTAAACTTGATTTCTGCATTGGTAACTGTATTTAGAACACAACCTAGAGCGGTTTACTGAATTTCCTGTTTGCACTTATTTTTAAAATCGTTTTTTTCTTAAAACTTGCATTTTATCTGTCTCTGGCCTAGCACTCAAGTGTGGGGTCATTTACTGCACTGTTATAACTTGTTGATACTTGTGAACCTCTGCCATCTTTAAAAAAAAAAAAAATCAAAAAAATCTTGCTTTTTTCCCCACTTTTCTGAGATTTAAAAAAGTTCAGTTACAGGCTTGCTGTTCTGAACTGTTTGTAAGTTTCTTGGAGGCCATTTTTTGCTTGGGCTAAAGGGAAATTTCTCTGTTCATCAGTGGCAGTGATAAACATTGAGCAGCCTGCCTGCCCCTGTGGGAGTGGTTACTGCCTTGAAACTGTAGTTTTATTGGCCATTTTGGGTAAATTCCAAACTCCTTGATCTCCCTCTCTTAAAACCCTCTTTTGCGCGTTTTGTGCATAGTGCAACAACGGACAGCGCCGCCTAATTGGGTTTAAACTATTCCTGGCTCCACAAAGTCTGCTCTTCACTTTTTTCCCTTAGAACTGCTCTATCTCTCAAATTAAACACCATATTCTCATTCTAAGGCCCTTCACTGGTCCAAATAAGTAATCTTACAAGTTAGCACTATTAAACCATAAGCACTACTTACTCTTATACTCTCTACGATTACCTTGACCCCTATTGGTCCATCTTAATTCAGTTTCCCTATATTACTCTAGCATGTCCAAAGGTCAGTCAATGGTTTCCTCTCCAGTCCAGCTGGTGAATCTGGGAATTCTGAGGCAATGTTACAACTGTCTCATGTACACGGACAACCCTCTCCTCCTCCAAACAGGTTCAAATATATGAGAGAGATGCAACCATATAGCCAAACTGGAGGCTGAGCTCTCTCATCTCAAAACTGGTGAAACCAGTCAGGAGGAGAAGGTAACCTCACACAACACAATTCCAGTATCACATAGTCCCACCACATCAGCGAACCAAACACATAAATACACAAAAACATACTCAGAGGCTCTAAATTCATAAAACACATACAAATTCCAAAGACATGCATCTGGAGCATTTCTCTCCGGGCCTCCGCTGAAAACAGGCTCTGTGGAACCTAGTCGGACTTTCCCGGTCAACAAATGATAAATAAATAAATAAAAATAAAATAAAATAAATAAAAATCTACCTAAGCAACAGAGACCTCCAAAGCAGACATCCAAGCAAATGCTACCCCAAAACAAAACACGCACAACACACAGCCCAAAAAGTCAGTGTGCCAAGCAGCCACAGCCCTTAAGGCTGAATAACACACCTGATACTCTTGTAATAGGTGACTCTATTGTCAGACACACTGACGTCCCGCTCACCAGGCTGAACAAAGAGAAAGTCACAGTGAGCTGCCTGTCGGGCGCTAGGATCCGCCACATAACGCAAGCAATCGGGTCAATCCAAAGCAAATACAAATATGACTCAGTCATTGTACATGCTGGTGTGAATGACCTGAGACGTACCTCCTTGGACTACATGAAAGGAGACAGAGGAGCTCTCTGATCATGAAGCGCAGGCCGGTATGACCCTGACCTTGAGCAGCATCTTACCCTCACCTAGAATGATGCCACAGTACAAAGACAAAATGATCGATTTTAACAATTGGCTAAAATTTTGGTGTCATTCAAAGGGGATCCAGTGTCTGTCAGCCTGGGATGACATGCTCGACAAGCCACGTTGCTTTGCTAGGGATGGCTTGCACCTGTCGCCACTGGGCTTTCGGATATTGGCAAAGGCTCTTGCCACCCCCATAGTGCCTTTTTTAGGCAAGGCTCAGAAGTCAAACCCACCTCCATAGACAGCACAAGGAACAAGAAACTAAGGGTAATGCGGCTAAACGCCAGAAGTCTTAACCTCAAGATGCATGCACTCGAAGCTCTCCTCAGTATGGAGAACATAGATATCTGTGCAGTGACAGAAACCTGGTTCAAGGCTCCAGAGAGCACTTCAGCACTACCAGGTTATACCTCATATCATGCTTTTTGGCCCCAAAACCCGGACCGAACCACAAAAGGAGGGGGAGTTTCCATATTTATCAAGGATATCCACACCTCCAGGTTAGTGGCATTGCAACGGCATCGGAGATCATCCATGTGCAACTAACAGTGGGCAAGACTGCTTTTCAGTTTATAGCATCCTACAGATCACCCTCTCAGTCAGGAATCGCACTCGGCTTTCCTGAAAACATTGGAGAACAAGAAGATCTCTCCGAACACCATTATATTGGGCGACTTCAACTACCCAAACAGACTGGGAGCAATACTCAAGCCCCAGCACCTTAGCCCAAAGGTTCCTGGAAATTATAAACTCAAATGCTATGGAACTAGTCACCACTCCCACAAGAGGGGATAACATACTAGACCTGATCATTACCAACATGGGTACTCTATGCTCCATACCAGAAGTATATCCCTCATTGGTAAGATCAGACCATAAATGAATTTCACTGGATATCCACATCCCGACCCCACCCCCAACACAGAAAACCACAGTGAAAAACTTCTCAAAAGCGAACTTCTCACTTCTCAAAACTGAAGTGGAATCATTCAAGGCCCCAGGGCCAGTGGAAACTACGGCCCAAACTGCAGAATCCTATATGAACGCATTCTACGGACATCTTCAGGAATGCATGGATCATGCTATCCCAAACAAAACCAAGACCCAATCATCCAAAGGCTGGCGTCCAGTCTGGTGGACTCCAGCCATAAATAAACTGTACAACAGAAGGAGGAAGCTACTACATGATAGAGCAAAATCCCTAATAGGGAAGGCAGCTCTGATCAGTACTAGCAAAAAATTACGATCCCTCATAAAATCCTCCAAGGCCAGCTTCGACAGAAAAATTGCATAGGACACTAAAGACGATCATAAGGCTTTTTTCAGTTGTTAGGAACCTGGGATGCAACTCCCAGACTTGTTCGGAGTTGATTCTAAACGACAAAAAATACAATGAAGCCACAGACATCACCAATATCCTGGCAGACAGGTTCAGTGAAAACTTCTCCACCCTTCCCCCCCAAAAGAGCAAGTATCTATCCCAGCAGAGGGCTGCCTCCCAAACATCTCTGATGTTCAGGTGAAGGCTGCCCTCTCCAAAGCAAAAAACACTGCTTCCATGGGACCAGATGGCATCCCGGGTTGCGTCCTACATGAACTCCAAGAAGAACTAATCCCACAAATAAAACAGCTGTACAATCTCAGCCTCACTACAGGATATGTGCTCACAGAATGGCGTACAGCAACAGTGGTCCCACTCCACAAAGGTGGAGCCTCTATGGACCCTGGAAACTATCGCCCCATAAGCCTGACTAGCCTAGTCTGCAAGGCTATGGAGAGGATCATCATGGAGCTCATAAACAAAGACAATGGGGACCTACAGACACTAGATCCTACCCAATTTGGCTTCAAGGGCAGATCCTGCCTTTTGAACCTGGTCGACTTCTTTGAACAGTCACCAAAGACATAGATGAAGGGAAGGTAGTCCACACAAAATATCTGGACCTAGCAAAGGCATTTGACACAATACCCCACTCGGGCATCATAGATAAGCTATCCAGCTTAAATATAAACCCCTATGTCACAAGATGGGTCGCAAACTTGCTCAAAGACAGAACCCACAGAGTGAGAGTTGCTGGAGCCATGTCAGACTCGAAACCGGTCACAAGTGGTGTCCCACAAGGTCTGTCCTGGGACCGCTCTTGTTCGGTATATACTTTTCCGAGGTACAGGCCAACGTGGGAGGACTATGGCTCACCAAGTTCGCAGATGACTGCAAACTGGGCGCCATAATCGACTCTCCAGCTGACACAAACATCCTTCAAAAAGGTCTCATGGAGACGGATAATTGGTGCCAGAGCCATGGTCTAAAGCTAAATGCCAAAAAGTGTATAGTCATACCCTTTGGCAAAAACAATGTGCCCACAAATTACCACATAGGCGGTAACCCATTAAGTACAGAGAAAGTAATTAGGGATCTGGGGACCCAAGTTGACACCAAAGTGGTTAGAAAGACCTCCTACATAGCCCACCTCATCATGAAAGGATTCACATCTAGATCAAGAGAGGTAATTGTGCCCCTTTATTCATCCCTCATCAGGCCCATCATAGAATACAATGCCCCTTTTGGTATGTACCTTACCTGACACCTGCCCCTTTTGGTATGTACCTTACCTGACACCTGCAGCAATTAGAAAGACCCCAAAAGTACCTCACCAAGAGGATCAAGGGACTCAAGCAGATGTCATATGCTGCTCGGTTAAAAGAACTCCAGCTCTACTCAGTTGCATACCGCCTACTTCGAGGCGATCTATGCCTGACATATAAAGCTATGTCCAATCCAGAATTAATGGACATGTTCCACCTCAGTAAATCTAAATCCCTTAGAGCCACACGCTCGAGGGACTTGAACCTCAGCACAGAAATAAACAGAACTTGCTGGAGGGACAGATTCATAACCCAGAGGCTCCCTTCACTCTGGAATAGAATTCCAATTCATGTTAGGCAGAGCACCTCACTGAATCTCTTCAAGAAGAATCTTGATGAGTGGATGGGGGATCGTAGGTTTGTCCTAGGGATTACTTCCGTGTCACTATTAGACAGAGACACAGTAAACTAAACCTTAAAAAGGGCACAGTATATTCAAATCAAGGGGTGGCGTAAGCCAAACAAAATCGGGCTAGGCTTGTAATTGCCCCAGGGCAGATACCCTAGTATGAACCTATGAACCTATGCAAACTTTAATCTGCAAACTTTAATATGTAAACTGTTTTTCAATGCATTCTGAGCTTTTCTCCCCGGGCCTCCACGGAAAATGGGCCAGGTTGACCCAGTGGACTTAACCGGTAATCAAACTGGAAATAAATAAGTGTCCAACGGTACTTCTAAGATGAATGACATCAGCAAGCTTTGTAAAGTAGGGCAATGAGAACTGTATTGGGTGGGACAAGCACTTTAACCTACACACACACACACACAAAACACACACACACAAAACACACACACACAAAACACACACACACAAAACACACACACACAAAACACACACACACAAAACACACACACACAAAACACAAAAAAACAGTGCTGAGATTAGAACCCCTACCTATCCAGTTATTTGTACTACAGTGCTACGTAGTTATCACACTCGCCACAGAGATTATAGGGCTAAGTGTCCAATGGTACTTCTAAGGTGAATTGCATCAGCAGGCCTTGTAAAAGTAGGGCAATGGGAAGTGCACTGGGTGGAACAGTCCTCAAATTACTTTAACCCACACACAGACACACACACACAGACACACCCACACACAGACACACCCAAAGTTGACAGTGCTGAGATTAGAATCCCCTACCTATCTAGTTATTTGTACTATACTGCTATGTAGTTATCGCACTCACCAAGGAGCTTATAGGGCTAAGTGTCCAAAGGTACTTTTAAGAAGAATGACATCAGCTGGCCTTGTAAGGTAGAGCAATGGGAAGTGTATTGGGTGGGACAGGCCTCAAATTACTTGAACCTACAAACACTCACACAAAGGCGGGTGATGTCAGATTACAACCTCTACCTCACTACTATTACACAATGGAGCTCACCTTCATACTGGCATATGCCACTGGTTACAACTGGTGTGAACTGTCTGCAGCAGGACATCACTCTATGCCTTTCAGGGTGTTGCGCTATGACTATGTCTACTTCTCTCTCTCTCTCCCTGTGTATGACTGATATATTTGTATATGTTGACCATATATAGGTATGTGTGTCACACTGAACAAATGCAGATATATCGCATATGGGCCACATACAGATAACAGAGGGGAATCCTGTGTGATGAGAATGGGGAGAGATGGTTAAGCTGTATTTAGCTGTTTGTATGCAAAAACATATATGCACAATACAGTTGTATAGTCCGATGTGGATTTAGACATGGGCTGTAATTCTCTAAGTGGAGGACCATGCCCAGTATGACATTCTATAGTAAGAGTGGGAGTTCATTCCAGAGACAGCTGTACTCCGGTCCAGGGTTATGTGTGCTACAGTCATACCTCTCAACCTCTTAGTGCAAGACATCTGGACAAAGCCTGTCAAAACGGGAGGACAATAGACCAAATATAGGGACATATTTTAAATATTGCTCTTATAAACTTAAAAAGTTGTTAGAGTAACAGTGTTTGTTTTATCATACATTTTCTGAAGGATATAAGATCTGAAACTGAAATGTATTCTCATTATTTACTGACATAAATCCTCACAGCACCCCAGTGATTTACCTGAAAATACAAATGTTATGAGAAACAGACCAAAAATATGAGCTAAAAATCTGGATAGTCTGCAAAAATCGGGCAGTTGAGAGGTATGACTACAGCAGACTGGTTGATGAAGCTGTGTAAACAGTCTAGCACCTCAGTGATAAACTGGCAGGGGCTCTCCTGGTTGTATGGTATCCTTATTAACTGAACAGTCATATCCTGGTGTGGGGTACAGAGTGCACTGGACTGAGCAGAGATTTCCATAGTATGTATGGTATATTCTACATAGCACTGTGATTTCCTGGTATGTCAGTGGCACAGCAGTATAGAGTAATATTGTGAAGCGCTGACAGACATTTGTTTATACGTTCATAGGAGGTTACTAGGCTTTTGACCCTGAGGCCCTTATAACCCTAGCAGACAAGAGTGTAGCCCATGTTTAGAGATGTCAGCACCCAGAGCCCCTTGTCCAGCAGGTGCACAGCTGGAATCTCAGGAGTGTATTTTCTGTTTCCCATCCAGTTATCCAGGGTGCACGTCAAAGGGCCATTAAGGTATTCTGCTTGACGTGGACATGAAAAATATTCCACATATGGGGGTGTCTGTGGGACATCTGTCACGCCAACAAATCATACTGATATCACAGACCAGGTTTGATGCTGCACCTACAGGTTGCTCGAGTGAAACTTTACTTCCAGATATGCAGCAGTCCCATCTAGGCAGGGTCTGGATTGCTTTGTATGGCAGACAGAGGTAAACTCTGAGGAGTCTGTATGAAACTGAACAGAGACCGTGCTTTTAGCCTGTGTAGGGTAGGTGTTTGAGGCCCTGGATTCTCCATGTGAGGAACCTCTGTGGTCTCTCCAGCTGCTGCGTGTGCCTTGTGAGGTACATCCCAAAGGGGGCACTGTACTCAATTGTCCTTATAAGGGTAGAATATATGGATCTTATGACCTCTTTGTCCCTGGATGAGATACTCTTACTTATGAGGTGGGCCATGAAGAAAGCTTTCCATACAACAGTAGCAACATGGTGGTCAGAAGTCAGGTTGCTATCAACCTAGGTGGCCAAATCCCTCACTACTGATAGTGTATGTAGGACGTTGTTATATGATATGTGGGAACATCACTCTCCCCAAAAGGCATGGTGATGCATTTTCTGCCATTCAGCTTGAGGTCATGTTTCTGGCATTTTCTGGCATTCAGCTTGAGGTCATGTTTCTGGCACCAGTTATTTGTTAGTGTGAGGAAACACCTGGGGGACATGCACATCACTTGAGGAGTTTATGACTGTACCCAGCTTGCAGTCATCTAAATTGGTCAGCCATAGGCCACTGGTTTTGGCCTGCACCTCAGAGATGTATATCCCATATAACCAAGGCCCCAAGACCGAACGCTTGTGTATACCGCTCATTACAGGTCTACTGTTCGAGTTGGTTACCTCTATTATGATTAGGTGGGTTCTATCAGTGAGCCAGTTTGCTACCCCATCTGGTAACGTATGGATTTCATGCCTAGTTGGCAGAGTTTACCTACTAAAGCCAAGTGGGGAATAGTGTCAAAAGCTTTGGCCAAGTCAAGGTAGGCAGTGAGCACAGGCTTTTCCTCGTCCATGGGCTTTGGTGGCCGTCTCAAAGAAGTGCAGCAGATTTAACATGTACACCACCCCCTGACGAGGCCAAACTGTGTATGGTAGAGTATTTGGAGTTAGCCAATGTTCCCTTTACTGAGGTCTATGATAATCTGTTGCATGGCCTTGCAGATCAGGCTAGTTAGGCTGCTGTGTCTACAATTTCCTGGATCGGTGGACACTCCACCTTTATGTAAAGAGATAACAGTGGCAGTCCTCCACTCGGCTTGGACAAAGCCGGTACTCAGGCTTTTGTTAACTAGGGTGCCTAAAGGTGCTGCGAGTTCATACCTGGGTTCATAGAGGATGCAGCCTGAGAGGTTGTTGGGTCCCACAGAGGCATTTTTGCCTTGGAGAGAACAGTGACTGGGGATGTCCTGATTTACTGATGGGGGGGGGGGGGCAGAGGAAAGAAGTTTCCACTGAATCTGTCAGCCAGTAGATTGGCTATGTTTACAGCATTTGTGCATGTGGTGTCCTTGACTACCAGTTTCAAAACAGATCTGGGAGCTTCCTTTGAGACTACAAACATATGTGAAGGAGGCCTTAGGGCAGTCTCCAGCAGATGTGGGCAATTTAGATGTGAGCAATTTGGACTCTAAGTTGCCTTCAGAGTATTTCACTGGTGCTTTTATTTGCTTGTTCAGGCTATGGAGAGATTGCTTCCAATTGGCCACCCGCTCCTTCTTGGTCCTGGACAGCAATTTTTTTTCCTTTTGTTATATAGTTCCTTTATTACAGATGTTCACCAGACAGGTTTACGCTTCCTTGCAGAGGATGATGATGTCCTATCAGTATTCCAGATTCCATGCATCTATATATATGGTCTTACAGTATTTCGGTGTTCCTTTGGACATTGGTGCCTGTTCCTACAGGGGGGGGGGGGCTGTGCAGCTGTTTATACCATCCCTCAGGTGGCTGTAATCAGCTTTGGAGAATTTTCTTTCTACCATAGCTAGAGTGGGGTCATGGGAAATGGCGATATCAAAAATGAGCACTTTTCTGTCTAATCTTGCCAGGAAGGATGATCCTGTAGGGGTGCTGTAGTGGTTAATCATGTTGGTTACTACCAAGTCTAAGATAAGCATCACATCTTGTAGGGGTATCAAGTCGGTGTCCCAAGGAATTTGCATTGATATAATGGGAGAATCTCTGTGCATTTCCGTTCTGGTATGAGCTGTTTTGCCAATCTATGGTTGGGTAATTCAAGTCAGCCAGGATCAGGATAAAGGAATGAATCTTAAAAGATTTGTAGAGGTTCAGATAGGTGGAGTGGGCATCCTGAGTCAAATATGTGGGCCTGTAGCTATGTATAATTTGAACAGGGGTCTTGTCAATGGTTAACTGCACCTGGAGTGTCTCGTGTGTCAGACTGACCAGTGTGGAGGCGTGTGCCTGTTTAATATATATTTATACTTCACCTCCTTTGGCTTTGCTGGCCACATTTTGGGGTCTGGCTGTGAGATAGGATGAGTGACCAAGTAAGGATGGATTGCTGTCTGCAGCTTTGACACAGGTTTCGGTGACTGCAGACAAATCAGCATCTTCTAGGGTGAAGAATGCTTGCAATGAGTGCAGTTTCATGTTTACTGCCTTGGCATTTGGTGGCATGACCTTTAATCTGCGTTTTGAGAGTTTTATGTTGGTAGTAACGACCTCATGACTTTCCCTGAAAAAGGCACTATGGGAGATGCAAGGGCCTTTGCCAGATGCAGGCCATATCTAGCAAAGCAGCATGGTCTGTCGATCATATATTCCCACGTTATCAGGCACTGGATCCCCCTGGGATGACACCAGAAAGTAAGCCAATTGTTAATGTCAATCATTTTCCGTTACTACTGAGGCATCATTCTGGGTGATGGTAGAATGCTGACTATGCCTAGGGACATACCTGCATGGGACAAATTCAGCAAGCTCAATCATGTCCGTCTTCCTACAGTCCATGGAGGCAAGTCTGAAGTTGTTCACATGGACATGGACTAGGACACAGTCATAACAGCACCAGTCATGGAGATACTGGAGTGCATGTGTGATATGGCAGATTCTGGCACCTGACAAACAAGTAACCGTGACTTTCGCCTTATCCAGCCTGGTGAGAGGCACATCAGTGTGTCACACAATGGAGTCTCCTAGGAGTAATATAATGGGTTTATGGTAAGGCCTTAGTGGTTGTGAGACACGGGTGTGTGGAGGTTTATGGAGTTCTCAGGCATTTTTGCCTCCGTGGTATCTTTAGTTTGGGTTTGTTTTTGCTGAGGACCTCCACATATGTGGGTGTGTGTTGTGTAGTTCTGGGCAATGTTTACTGACACCATACACTGCAGGGAACCTACATTACTGCACAATTTATTCTGGTGTGCACATTCTCTATTTCTCTGGCCAGTGGTTCCCCTTCCCCTTATATGTGTCTGAGTTTTTGTAGTCCAGTCGCAGGCTTTGTCAACAGTTGCTATGTATTTGTATTTCTGGTGTGAACGGGGTAAAAGTTGTAACATCACACACAGGGTTATGGACTTCACACCTGTGAGTGTACCTGTTTAGCAGGCTGTCCATCACTACACCCCTACATCTGCTGTGCTCCTCAGACGGTTTGTGTTGCAATGTTATTATAAGCCTACATATTGGCCCTAGCTGTCAGTCACACACTGACATCTGGACAGGCCCCTATATGACAGACACAGGCCCACACATGGGAACAGGGTGTTAATACTGCTACACCAAACAGTCAGTTGGGAAACAGACTTGGTATTAGCTTGCTTTTTCTTATGGGTATGACATCTGCTTCTCCACTATCTGCCAATGATGTTTTCACATCAACCTTTTGTTTTGAAAATAGTTTGGCAAGCAAATGCAATGTTATGACAAGCAGAACAGATATACAAGGCATACTTGTGGTCATTCTGGGACACCCTGTCATTCCATGGGTATGGATGTTGGCCAGTGACTTGTTGTCAGTACTTATACAGTAAGGTGGCAGCCATTTATAACCTGGCAGTACACCGACTTTCAAGAACCTGCTGTCCTACTAGGCACTGTGTGGGTTATCAGAGCTGTGTACTGTCAATATACGTAGCCCCCTGTCCCTGAATTGACCAGTTTCCTGCAGTAATGGATATTGACTTCTAGACAGTGTGTACAACTCCTATAGTAGGTGTAGCTGACATGCAAAATACGTGGTACAGAAAGTCTTGAAATTTGAACCCAGTCAACCACAGTACTGTACTTAGACAACTAAGCCAAAGTGCTGCCTACTTCCTGACAGAATTAACCACACGTATACATAGCTCATTGAACCCTCCATATTGTGGACATGCAACAAGTTATCAAGTTGATTGGGACAGCCCTGGGAATGTGTTCTCTGCTATTACCCTACAAAAATGTTAGTGTATTTGCATGGGAACACGGGTGTGTTGGGGGAGGGGGGCATAGCTCTCAAATGCACACATTTGCACAGACTGTTTAGAGGTTTGCTTACATTTTGGCTCCATTTAGCATAGTGTTGTGCTTGTTTTAGATAATAATGGCATATCACTAAAGACCGAAAGTTAGAAAGTAATGACAGACATTTGAGTTTCAAGCTTCCTACCCTTCAGAGACTTAATGCAACTGCAAAACCTGCTGTGATATCACTGTGTAAGTTTGTAAGAGGAATATTACATCATTGCCCCTATTTGTAGGCCTTTGCCACACATTTCTTTACGGCTTTGTATAGCTTGACTTGCTGGGAGAGGCTGAGGTGTGCATGGGACTCCATCATTGACATCCATGCATGTGACCTATGACCCCACAGTTTGTTAGTCCAAGATGTATACTGCAGTCTGTTTTGTCACCTAGGGGACTACTGCATATTCTGAGGAAGCCAGTAATAGGTGGACATTTCCTGTTGTCCCATATAGCCGTCAGTTGTCTGCTGGTATCCCAGTAGGCCATCCCTTTCCCTTGCATACATACAGCAATACTATAGCTATGCTACCACAACTTACATCACCATTAATTTAAGAAGTGACTTACCTTGTGCCTGGGAAAGTTGTGAAGACAGTGTTTCGGGGCTGACTGTCAGATGCATGCAGTACATAACATATACATGGTAAGGTACAGGTAGTGTGATGAGTGTAGCATCCTTTTTATTGTGTGCGAATCGGAGAGAGGTATCTGTCCCTGGATCCCTAGGGTGTCAGAGTATTTGCTAGTCATTGCCTCTTTGCCAAGGCCAGGGCATACTGGGCACACCTAAGTCTGCCTACAGGGACAGGCTCAGGGAGTTAATCATGCGAGTCCCCCTGTGCCTGTGGTGACCATGCCAATGGTGGTGGACCATGTCCTCCTTTACTGTGATGTTCCCGCCACAGCTGTTTCCACAGGATCACATTTTGCAGCATGGCAGACACTATGAACATGTGCGCACATGTGGCTGGAGAGTATGGCAGGGATCCACCAGATATATGTCAAGACAGCGGAACTGTGACTTCAATAGCCCAAAAACACGTTATACAATGTTCCTAGTTTGTGCGTGTGCTCATTATGGCATTCAGTAGGGGTGGGTGTGCATTTCTGATGGGTGTCATCATTCATGGTTCCAGTACTTAGCCAGTATGCCTCACTAGATAGCCATAAAGGATGTCCCCCCTTGCAAATGCCTGGTTCAGTTGTGATGCATGCCAGATGTGGGAGTCATAACTGCCAGGGCTGCCAGCACACACTAATGCCCTGGGCATTGCACACCACCTGGCAGTTGGAGGGATACCCCTTGCGCTGATGCAGACTCTACCCTCTCCACTGGGTGGTGATTTGATGTGGACAATGCAGTCTATGGCACCCAGTACCACTGGAAGAGATGCATATTGCTGGTCCTCTCCTCAGGGGTGCAGGAGAAAAAAAGTGTGCTGACTGGCATGTGTTAGAATGACATCCAGGAAATGGTGGAGTACCCTGGATGCGGATGCCTGTTAGACCCCCCCCATAATGTCCTCAGCAGGTCTCTAGAAAGTACTTGTAGCCTGTATTCTTAAGGCTACACATCTTGTTTCCACTGGGACAGGTTCCCATCAGTTAGCTCTGGGTCTGAGATGAGAGTGGCAGAACTGGATGAGTTGCTGTATTATGTCCCTGTGTAGAAATATACACACATGCACATATAAATAAAAAAAAAAATATATATATATATATATATATATATATATATGTATATATACATACATGCACATATATATACACACACAAATATATATATAGATATGTATGTATGTGCACGTATATACACACACATATATATATATATATATATATGTACACACATACACACATATATACTCTAAACAATTCAGGTTAGCTGAGAAGTGGATAATCAATATAAAGGAAAGGAAAAAGAAAAAATTAAGCAGAGATATAGAATATAAAAAAGGTGAAGCGTATATTTGGTCTGAACAAGATAAGAACAAACACAGGGTAGGGACTATTATGTGAACAACAAAGCAAATGGTAGTACTGAATTTAATTCTAAAGGGCCCCATTTTCACAGGGAACGAAACACAGGGCCAACCATATTGGAATCGGGACGGAAAGCAACAGGGATGGTATGGGAGAAATCACAAAAGAAATTGGGAGGGGAAAAGGAATTGGAACAGATATTAATAGAACGAGGTTCATCCCGTGACTCCCCAATGGGGACAGAGGGATATGACAACAAAGATATATTAGTGGATGTCAATATATATTCTTTGGACAACTTCAAAATATAGAATTTTTCGAATTTGGAAATCAATCAGTTATTTCAAGCTGTTAGCTAAAGGTATGAAATTCATTCCCACTCCCAGGTTCAACTTAACTGACTGTCTATGTGAGCTGAAAAAGTTCACAAGGAAAATCAATTTAAGTATATTTTTCAACAACAAACCAGTGTTGAATGGAAACTTTAACCAAGAAGGAGATGACAGTCAGATGAAGGATGGTGATTTTAAAAGAAAAAGCTCTTTTATACCTCCTTACCATCCAAGAGTAGATGTTTATGAGAAGATCATGGCTAAGGAAATTTATTCTTTACATCACAATAGAATAACCTATGAGGTTGACAATAATTTAACTGACCAGGAGAGAGGTACATTGGATGCCCTAAAGCTCAATTCCAAGGTCAGAGTTATGAAGCCTGACAAAGGGGGTGGGGTGGTCATATATGACAAATTTCAATACATTATGAAGATGTATGACATACTTCATGATTCAGGGAATTATGAGTCTATTTCAATCAATGAAGCAAATATTTTTCATCGAAGAATTGATTCCTATCTAGAAGAATTTCTGATAGATGGAAGAATATCCAACATAGTATATGATTATCTCAAAGTCAAGTTTCCATCTTTGGCTAGTTTTATAGGGATACCCAAAATACATAAGAGCACTTCTGACCCCCCATTTCGACCCATAGTGTCAGGCAAATATCCCAAAACATATTATATAGGGAAATACATAAATACCAAACTCAAGTCAGTATATGACAGCATCCCTTATATGGTGAAAGATTCCTGGGAATTCTTAAGCGAATACCCCGTAAATAAATGGAAGAAAGAATATCTCTTTGTCACTACTGATGTGATGGATTTGTTCTCTAGTATTCCCAAGGATGAAGGATTGGAAGCGTTTTGTAATAGTATAAACAAATATGCAAGCTTGACATGGGATGAGACTTGTCTCATAATGGAACTGATGACTATGGTTCTGGACAACAATTTTATACATTTTGAAGGAGAACATTTTAAACAGACAAGAGGTGTAGCAATGGGAGCAGCTTGTGCTCCCATTTTTGCTAATTTGGTTATGGTTGACTGGGAGGAATCACATTTATTCCACAGCATGCATTTTAGCAAAATCCTCCACTACTCAAAATTCTTGGACGACATCTATATTTTATGGGGGGGGGGGGGTTCTAATGCAGAATTGGACACCTTCATTGAATTTCTCAACAAGAGTATTAATTTCCTGAAATTTACACACAGTACGAGCAATGAGGGATTAGATTATTTGGATACTTGTATATACGTGTTAAACGACAACCTACAATCTAGAATACATAGGAAAAAGACCTTTTCCAACGACTATTTGGCATATGACAGTTTTCATCCTACCAAACTGAAACAGAATATTTTTAAGGGAAAAACATTCGTGCTGCCCGCATGACCTCTAACTTAAAGGTCATGCAGGAAGAAATTAAATTTATTACAAAGCTGTTCAGGGATAGGAACTACCCATCGTCCATGCTGTATAATATAGGAAAATATGTGTTAAGTGAATGGGGCTTAAAATACAAACCCCTATTAGGATCTGGCTTGTTTAGCAAGAAGGAACGAGAAATGACTGTAGTACCCATCAAAAATCATTTATTTTAAAATATAATCCAATGCCAGACAAAATTATGATAATCATTAATAGATTTTGGTTTGTAGTAGATTCTGAACCCAATATAGGGAAAGTGGTGGGAAATAGACCAGGGGTGGTATATAAAATGGGAGACAATATCAAGAAACTCCTTGAATACAACAATTATGATCAGGGGAATTCCAAGAATCAAAGGAAGAACCACATGTTAAAGGGTACAAGGAAGTGTGGCAAGTGCAATCAATATATATACACACACACATACATATATATATATGTATATATATATATATATATATATATATATATATATATATATATATATATATATATACACACACACACACACACACACACATACACACACACACATATATATTACTCTTTCTGAAGAAGTCCTTGGATATTAAAGGATGAAAGCGCGCTAAAAGGATACCTGGTTTCGTGTTAATTTATCGCATGTTTCACTGTTCCTCTTGTTCTATAGTACCGTGCTGTTATTGGCTCTGTAGATTATTATTTTTTTTATTTTCCCCCAGTATTTCTGAAGTGTTTTTATTTTATTTTAGTTTGTTCTTCAGTAGTCCTCGGTTTTTAATACACACACAA